>NC_092266.1:25680756-25695756 GCF_036320965.1 Panulirus ornatus | reverse complement strand
CCTCGTGAGATGAAGTATCGAGCCGGGGGCTGGCTGGCTGGCTGGCTCTCTCTCTCTCTCTCTCTCTCTCTCTCTCTCTCTCTCTCTCTCTCTCTCTCTCTCTCTCTCTCTCTCTCTCTCCCCGGCAGAGCGGGATGTCCTGAAGTATTATCGTTTCATGGTTATTTTACCGTAAATTTCTCCAAGGTACTTGATGATGATTGTGTTTGGACAACAGCAGCAACAACACCAGCAGCTGCAGCAGCAGCAGCAGCGCAACACGCGTGTTGTGTTGTGTTGTGTGTGTGTGTGTGTTCGTCCATCAAGGGCTTTATTAAGTTGTTAATTAGGGTCAATCTCGTGAGTAAAGTTTCCCCAAGTGTAGCAACTTGATGTGGAGATTGTTTCAAGATGTTGCGATATATCTTAACTCAAAGTTGTTGACCTGATCCTATTATTCCAGACGTTTTGGATCGTACTACACGAGTATATATATATATATATATATATATATATATATATATATATATATATATATATATATATATATATGTATATATATTATATGAATTTTAAGCACGACGGCACGATACTTGGAGCACGTCGCTACGACCCTTAGATACGTGCGATGGTCTGGCTTTATGACCTGAGCAGCTCTCTCTCTCTCTCTCTCTCTCTCTCTCTCTCTCTCTCTCTCTCACACACACACACACACACGTCTTCATCATGCGAATATGGAAACCGTGTAAAAGTGCCGGACATAAAATTACGTTATGAACGTACACTAAATTATTGAGTGAATGACGTAATCATCCCATTAGGCAACACCTGGGATTCACTTGGTCCACAATTGTATCTTATTTTTTCCGGTCGCGTTTCGTTGTATTGGTCGGTGATAAGGAAGTCTTGCGTATCCTTTAGTAATGGTTTTAAGAGGTTATCTTGGGTGATTTGGCTGTGTACCTGCCGGGTGGTGGTGGTGGTAGTACCAGTTAGAGGAATCCATCTAAGGAAAAGTGGCTTTGCAATGCTGTCATTGATTGTTGGTAATGATGGCACTGCTGTCTTCAGTGCTACCGTATGGTAGAGTGTCTGACAACAGTTCCTTTAGGTTGCGCTAACATCCTTTACACCATCAGTGACAACAGTGTTGCTGCTTTATATATCAGAATGTTTAGTGGTATTACCAACACGTTCATCGTAACAGCCAACACCGTATTGACACTGCCAACATCATTAGTGCTTGGCACTCGCTACCAGCACTAGTATTACCTCTTCCAACATCTCTCCTTCCAATGCCTTTACTATCGTTGTCAGTTTCCTTCCATCACAGTTAGTACCCTGAACTTCCCCCCCTGCCAACAGTTATCATAACTAATGCCACCGTTTCCACAACGAATACCACAACTGCCAACACTTATTTCGAACACCAGCATCCTCCTCGCCACCTACCACCACGAGTACCTTCACTCCCACTACCAACACTCGGATCATGGTTGATCTCCGTGCCAACAGCTGAAGCAACATTAAGCATCGACATGACAGGAACATGACACACACGTGCGCTCTGTCTGTTGACAACAGTGCTGTCATGCCGTCTTATCCTATACTGATCCCCCTGTCTGTCTGTCAGTGACTTGCTGTGTTTGTCTGACTTCGTGTTTCTTTGTCTGACTTCTTGTGTTCGTCTCATGAATTCCTGTTTCCTATCCAGGGATGATGTTTCTCAGGCATCACACCCTCACCAGCCATCACCAGTAACATGTCTGGTCTTCGTCATGATCATCAGCGCCCATCATCATCATCACCACCATCATCATTCTCACTATCACAACACTGTGCCTCCGTCACCATCCATCATGGCCACCCCTTCATCCTCACCACCATTGGCCACCAGCAACCAGGCGCCTCTGTGGTTGTGTGTGTGTGTGTGTGTGTGTGTGGTTAGTAGTAACGCAGGTAACTTGATTTATCCACTGGCCCTATGTTCGAATCCCCGGGACGGGCAGACGGCTCACTTAGCTGTTCGTCCTTCCCACGGGTTGGTACTTTACATATAACCACGACGACCACCACCGCCACTCTACCACATGACTAAGTCCGCCAAGAACCATGGCGTTCACAACTACAACCATTACCACCGTTTAGTAGCCGTTGTTGTCTTCTTCATCTCCTCCGCAGCTGCCAGGGTCGTCGCCACTACCACCCCCCACGCTGCTATTACCCACACCCGCTTATAAGTCCTGCGTCAGCACCACCAAGCCGCTAATACGTCTTACCTGCCATTTTCTTCCCCTGCAGCGCCTGCGGTACTCCCCTCACTCTCCCTCTTCCTCCTACACCAGGGCACCAGCGTGAGCCTGGCCACCACCTCTCGTCCTCCCCTTGCACAAGGTGACCTGTGGTAGTTCTGGCCACCACCCTCCCTCCCCAGGTGACCAGTGATCGTCTCGCCAACTACAATCGTGAGGCAGACCTTGTATCCAAGGCGTCGCGTTATGACAGAGGCCTCACTTCTTATAACTGATAATATTGATATATTGACGCCTGGATCTGTAGCAGCGGCTGCTGCTGCTGATGTTGCCATTGCTGCTGCGGGAGGTGGATCTCCCACCGTCGTGCCTACAGCTGTTCGTTCCAGCTGTCTACATACTGCAGCATGTTACACTGAGGCACGACAGATAGTGAGATCTCTCTACGTTCTTCAGTATGTTGTTGTACGAGGATTCGTTATCTCTGCATGTTGTAGAAGGTCCCAGCATACATCTGTATGTTGTAGGAGGATCTAATATCCCACTACTCATTGTAAGAGGGTCCAATATTCCACTGCATGATGTAGGAGGATCCAGTATTCCACTATATATTGTAGGAGGGTGTAGCATCCCACTACATGTTGTAGCATGATCCAGAACCCCATTACATGTTGTAGGAGGGTCTAGCATCTCACAACATGTTGTATAAAGGCCTAGTATCCTTGCACAAGCTTCATGAAGTTCCTGCGTCCCTTGAGGTCTTGTATCAGCTTACAAAACACACAGCCACAAGCAAGACAAGAGAACATGAACCACAAGCAGAACAAGAGAACATGAACCACAAGCAAGACAAGTGAACATGAACCACAAGCAAGACAAGAGAACATGAACCACAAGCAAGACAAGAGAACATGAACCACAAGCAGAACAAGAGAAAATAACCACAAACAAGACAAGACATATAGCCACAAGCAGGACTAGAGAACATGAACCACAAGCAAGACAAGAGAACATGAACCACAAGCAAGACAAGAGAACATGAACCACAAGCAAGACAAGAGAACATGAACCACAAGCAAGACAAAATACATAGCCACAAGCAAGACAAAACACATAGCCACAAGCAAGACAAAACACACAGCCACAACCAAGACGAAACACACAGCCACAAGCAAGACAAAACACACAGCCACAACCAAGACAAGTCAACATAGACCACAAGCAAGACAGGGCTCTCACCTTGAGGATGGTCGTCACCCCAGACGCCCACACAAGGCAGGAAGACAGAGGGAGGGAGGGCGGAGGTGGGCGCTGAACCCTGTGTCAACAGCTTTTATGGTCGGCTGATGAGAACTCAATGGTGCTTCCCCTCCTCTCCATCCCTCAGGTCACCACCTCACCTTCCCACCACACTCATGGTCACCTCACCCCCTCGCTCCCTCCTTCCTTCCCTCCTTCCCTCCCTATGTCCACTCGCTCGCCACTCTCACCTGGCCCCCTCCTAAGTCTCTCCTGACGCTTTGCACCCTTGTCAAGGTTTCAGATATTCAGTTAAGGAAGAAAAGTCGTTTTCTGTCTTCAAAAAAAAAATCGCATTTATCCTCTACTCTTGATGGGGGGAGGGGGGGGAGACTATGATTTTTATTTTCTTTAAATTACACCAAAATAAGTTTCTTTTTTGCCACCATGAGTCTAACGCACGTCCATCACCGTGGCTCTGTTGAGAGAGAGAGAGAGTCGTGAAGTTCAGCACGGGTATTAGAGAAGGGTAGCAGTATTGAGATGGAATACTTTACTGAAAGTTCGAAACTGATTGATATCTGGAATGTAAAAGTCGTCTTCAAGGTCAACAAGCAGAATGTCAATAATCTTGAACACTTCTTTATGCAGGATGGATGTGTGTGTGTGTGTGTGTGTGTGTGTGTGTGTGTGTGTGTGCTCATGTTCCCTCGAAGCCTCAGAGCACTCGGGAAGGTTCCAGCCTTTCAGTGTGACGCACACAACGAACAATGTTTAACGAAGCTTCGTAAATTTCAACGCTTCGGTAACACCGATAAGCGAATGGGTTGTCGGTAATGTCTTCGCTGCATGTTTATGTGACACTGGCGTCCTATTCTCAGCTTCCTTCCTTCCTTCCTTTTGTGTCAAGACAGCAGCTTGAACGTGCGTGTGTTGGCCAGTCAGAGAACGCAGACCACGACCTAAACCAGACCATCAAGGCTTCGACTGCACCGTACGTTGGACCAGATTTCGTCCTTATCGCCACCCTGACCATGGCCTCGCCCAGACCATGGCCCAACCCAGACTACAGACCCCTCCCAGACTACAGACCCACGCAAGCCATAGCCATCCAGAATGCAAACCCATCCACCCCATGACCCTACCCAGACCATGACCCCCGTCCACACCACACCACAGCCAAATTCCCATAAAAGGTGCGTGGCTATATTCACTCGATCGAGGCCCCCCTTCCTCCCCTCCACATTTTCATAGGAATGGAGTTAATGAGGATAGATATACAGTTAGCTGGGCATTATCATCTATCCCTACTATTTATCGTGGCTAGTCGTAGCAGCCCGTGCGTTCATCGCCTCGCTATCCATTCCTTCTTTTTTTTTTTTTTAATCAATTCGTCTCTCATATATTCTACTGGCTATTAATATTCTATCCCTAGCTCTTTGATCACGCATCTTGATCGCCTTCGACGCCACCCCTCCCTCAAACTGTGTACACAAGCTGTGTGTTTTTTCGTCCCATTTTGTGTACACTTCCCTGGTATACTGTTTGCCATGAGGGGGCACCGACCTCACTACCGTGTGTGGGGAGGCAATGTGTTCTGGAAGACTTTAAACACGAACATCGCTCATCCTTAGGGGTACATTTTCGCTCATCGGCTTGGCAGTAGACGCCTGTGTTTGCCTTGTTAAAGACGAATTTGTTAGACAAAAATATCGGTAGTAGTTTTGTAATAGGCTACGTAGTAAAAATCACACTGGTAGTAGTAGTAGTCGTGGTGGTAGTAGTAGTAGTAGTTCTTGTTTTTATGATAATAGAAGTGGAAGTTGTTGCAGCAGCATCAACAGTAGAAGTAGTAGTGATAGTTATAGTAGTAGTAGTAGCTTTTGATGTAACAATGGTAGTAGTAGTGGAAGTATATTATTTGCTGTAGCAGCATTAGTAGTGGTAGTAGTGGTAGCCGAAAACATTGGGGTATATTAAAAAAAAAAAAGACAGCAGGATAAGTAGCAAAAGCAGATGGAGTTAAGACAGTAGCAGAAGCAGGAACAGCGGCTGTAGATGTAAAAATATAGAGCAGACAGGAGTAGCAGTTGCCAGAGCATACTGGAACAGCTTTAGCAACAGGAGCAGAAACAGTAGCAACAGGAGCAGGAACGGTAGTAACAGGAGCAGGAACAGTGGTTTGATCAGTAGTAGGGATGGTGGTATGAGGATCAGGAGCGTGAGAGCCTCTGGATCAGGAACAAATCCAGTAGCAGGAACGACGCGAGGGGAGCCACTGCAGCAGGGAGAGCACCACCAGTAGCAGGAACAGTGGTATGAGGAGCGGGAACATGAAAGCTCCTGGAGCAGGGGAACAGGAGCAGCAGCAGGAGGGTGTGTGGGGGTAAACATCCTTTCAGTAATGACTTGAGGGAGGGAGGGAGAGGTGGGGTCCGATTTTGACCAGGCCACCGTCGTCGTCCCCTCCACCTCCTCCTGCTGCTGCTGTTTTCTGAGAGAGAGAGAGAGAGAGAGAGAGAGAGAGAGAGAGAGAGAGAGAGAGAGAGAGAGAGAGAGAGAGAGAGATAAAATATGGTTTAACTTTTCCATATGGTCACAATTTCCCCCTTTTTTTTCCCCCGTCTCTGTTTAAGTTCTTTGCACATCGGTATTAATTAAAATACTACGCCTAGCGGTACCATCCAAACTCCCCATCACCACACCTGGTAGTACCATACACCACACCACCACCACCACACATCTCCTGCAACACCAGTGAACACCTGGCAACACTGGCCGTACATTACCATGCAACATAAGGTGCAACACCTCCCCACATACTGACGACTGGTTCAGTGCCTGGCAGTGAGGTATGGTGGTCGTTTAGCAGTTGGTTGGGTTAGGTTAAGGTAGGATAGGGTAGGATAGACTTATTTAGGTAAGATTAGGTTAAGATTGGGTAGGTTTGATTGGGTGACACAAGGGTAAGGGTTGGTGAGGATAGTGTAGGGTAGATGTATAAGGGCTTGGTTGGGTAGGAAAGGTTTCGTTAGGTAGGTAAAGATAGGTTAGTAGGTTAGATACAGTAAGGTTGGGTAGGATAAGGCAGGGTAGGTTAGGTATAGATAGGGTAGGGATAGGTAAGTTAGGTTTAGTGTAGGTTAAGGCAGGATAGGTTAGGTATAGATAGGGCAGGGATGGGTAAGTTAGGTTTAGTGTAGGGTACGGCAGGATAGGTTAGGTATAGTTAGGGTAGGGATAGGTAAGTTAGGTTTAGTGTAGGGTAAGGCAGGATAGGTTAGGTATAGATAGGGTAGGGATAGGTAGGCTAGGTTTAGTGTAGGGTAAGGCAGGATAAGTTAGGTATAAATAGGGCAGGGATGGTTAAGCTAGGTTTAGTGTAGGGTAAGGCAGGATAGGGTAGGTATAGATAGGGTAGGGATAGGTAGGTTAGGTTTAGTGTAGGGTAAGGTAGGGTAGTTTAGAGGGTAGGTTGCGCCGCCCTAGGGCAGGGCCTGGTGTCGACCAACCCGACGACATGTCCCCTACTGACCGTTAGGTATGCGGGTGGCGGCCTTCCGTGGTAAGGCAGGAGGAGGAGGAGCTGCGGCGGGGACGACGCCCCACCTTTCTAACCCGCTGGCGAAGGTGTGTGTGTGTGTGACCTGCACGAAGCTGACATCCTTGATCGGCTTGTTGCTTGGCTGACGGTGGTGTTTTTTTTTTTTTTATCGTGCTTCTGAGCTGACGTTGGGGGTTTTGTCCTTGGTATTGAGCTGACGCTGATGTTTGTTTGGCCGAGCTGCTGAGCTGACGCTGATGTTTGCCTTTGTTCAGAGCTGACGTTCGTGTCTGACTTTCCTCTAAGGTGGCGTATATATGTGTGTGAATAGATAACTCAGCTGACGTTGGTGTCTGACACCTTTTTTCTTTTGCGCAGCTGACATCAATGTCTGACGTCTTACACAGCTGTTGCCAGCGTCGTCAGGCTGTTACTGACGGGGAAACACGCAGGGAAAAATATTGTCCGAGGGATGTAGGAATAGGTCGTCAGCTTATTTCCCATCGCTTCATCGTAAATGTATTTGTTATTTAGCCAGTTATATATTTGCTAGGGATTGCATGGTCGTTATTTCTAGATAAATTAGGTAGGAAGGAAATAGATAAGGAACAGAAGTAAAAGGAATAGATAGCGAGAAGAGTTGCGAACGACACAATACAGAAAAAGGAAGAGAAGATGTGTGTGTGAGAGAGAGAGAGAGAGAGAGAGAGAGAGAGAGAGAGAGAGAGAGAGAGAGAGAGAGAGAGAGAGAGAGAGAACCAGAGCTAATTAACATATATGGAAAATGCAAAGTGGGTGTGTAGTGTCAAGTAGTTTAGGTGGACTCTTGAGTCCTGTTCAGATCCCTCCCCCCTGCCAGTGGTTTACGGGGTCCTGGGTTTATTATTGTGGCGCGGACCAGCTGACCGACGTGATTCGTAGGGAGCAGCGAGGCGGAAGATTTTTATTTGATGAAGGACACGTGACTTCCCCTCCGCCGGCAGGAGGAGGAGGAGGCTGGTGGCAGGGCGGGGCGAGGCGGTCGGTCTAGATGTGTCGGCCCGCTTGACCATGCTGCCGGGCCAGGTCGCCTGCCTGCCCCACACCTCAAACCACTTCACTATTTTCCTCTGAAGGTAAAATGGCCAGTTAGTGGCAAGTGGTCGTTTCAAGCAGGTGACATTTCCAAGATACGAGTGGTTGATCTTTCAAAGTTCAGAGGAAAAGACCGTCCATCAGATTTGAAGGTCATACGTACGACCTTAGCGTAAGGTCGTACACGAGACGAATGCTCATGATGACTCGTTTTCTGTCTTTACCAAGCTCTCTCTCTCAGAGGCGCTGGAGCCAGCCACAAGAGGTAGCGAGGCTCAAGTAATCAGAAAACGGATGTAGGCAACGTACAGAAAGCAACGTACACTATTCTAACTATATTCTAACATTGGCCCCTCCCATCACCAGTACACACAGTATTGGAGTGGGAGCCCACTGTTGTAGGCTCGAAGATACTGATATGTAATAAGACAACCGACTTGTCATCCATTGTTCAACTGTGTCAGTAGTAATTGCCAGTTATCACACTAACATTGTTCTCGTATAAAACCGAGAATGTTACTGGTGTCTCAGCCACGAACGATAGCATAATTTCGTTTAACACCAGCAACGACAAGTATGAATTATGTATATCTGTATATATGTATATGTCTCTATGTATAAATGTGTATACGTTGAAATGTATAGGTATGTATATGTATGTATATACATGTGGATGTGGTTGGGTTGGGCCATTCTTTCGTCTGTTTCCTTGTGCTACCTCGCTAACGTGGGAGATGGTTGCGACCCTTGGGTATGAAGGCCTGGCTTAAGACCTGACCATTCAAGGGTCAGGTTAGATGCCAGGCCATCAAACCTAAGGGTCGTAGGGTCGTGCATAGGGAGGTTTAAAGAATTAAATCACCCAGTCCACCAAGCTCTCTTGAATATGCCCACCGATAAAAGTATATTGAATTTTCTCCTCATTCATAACGATGGGTTGACACACGCAAAGAAATGATTATCAACCCTTAATAAGCAGGAAATGGTGCTGGCTTTGCGTTGTGGCAGCCTGACAGTAAATAAAGAATGAGGCAATTAGTAAAAAACTATAACAACAGGTGAATGATGTCCAAACAGGAAATTTGATGGATCGAGTGATTATGAAATCATTGCATTTTATAATGGATGTTTGTATGTGGTATGATATTTTTTACTACTATTTTTACTACTGCTACTACTAGTACTACTACTACTACTACTATTACTACAATGTAATGAGTGATAATGAAAATCAGTGATTATGATTATTGATAATAGTGACACTTAATAAAAGTGGCATTATAAGTAGCAGTATTATTAGTGTTAGCAACTGTAGTAAGATGGAGGAAGAGTGCTTTGCCCGCTGGCTTCCGCCCCTAATAATCTCCACACCTGGTCTAAGTTACACTGACCCTGGGCTGGGAAGGTAGAAGACCTTAGGGAGAAGCTGATGAATAGCGGGACTGTGTTGTTCTGCGGGGGCGAGATAATGCTTAAGATTGTGAGGGACAGGCGTGTCGAGAGGATGGGGACGACAGGATGTGTCGGAGAGAGTTGAAGGGATAACCGACAGGTGTGCAGAGAAGCTGGAGACGACACGGTGTTGAGGGAGAGTGAGGGGTATAAAAGACAGTTGAGGGCGGAGGCTGGAGACGACACAGTGTTGAGGGAGAGTGAGGGGTATAAAAGAGACAGGTGAGGGCGGAGGCTGGAGACGACACAGTGTTGAGGGAGAGTGAGGGGTATAAAAGAGACGTGAGGGCGGAGGCTGGAGACGACACGGTGTTGAGGGAGAGTGAGGGGTATAAAAGAGAGGTGAGGGCGGAGGCTGGAGACGTTGATCAAGATGGAAAATGGTGATCGCAACCACCCAGCAACTTAATGGAGGATTAAGATTCCAAGAATGGCTGTGGTGACCTTTGTTGCGGGCGTGGGAGGAACCCGCTAGCGTGGTGACGGTTGAGGGCGTGGGAGGAACCGACTCGCTCGTTGACATTATCTACGGGCGTGGGGGGGTTGCATCTACAGGAGTGGTGACCCCCTAACTAGGGTTTAGGAGGGAACTTGCTGGCGTGGTGACCTCATTGACAGATCTGAAGGCAAATCCATTGTGTGGTGGAAGGCGTGGTTGACATGGTCAAGGGGCGTGGGAGAGAGAGAAATATCACTCAGTAGGCGTGGTGAGGGAATCAGGGGGGCGTGGGAAGAAATTCCATAACAGCTGTGTGTTCAGTGCGTCGGCAGAGTAGAGGAGAACTTTGTGATGTAATTCACTTATCCCTTTAGCTGAAACTTGGCTAATGGAGTGTGTGTATGTGTGTGTGTGTGTGTGTGTGTGTGTTATTATTTTTTTCTAATCCCTTTTATAACCACAGTACGACCCTTAGGGCCTTTGACCTTGACCATTAAGGGTCAGGTGAGAAACCAGGCCATCATCATCTGCCCCTTGGGTTGTACCGCTGTGGTTGAGGATGGTCCCCGTCGTGCTTAAGGGATAAAAACTTAATTCAAATGAGAGGAATATAGAGCTAAGTGAAGATTGCTTTAGAACGTCCAGGCGTCCGCTTCTTAACCTGGAAATCACAACATAACATTATTATTATCATCATCATCATTATTATTATTATTATTATTATTATTATTATTATTATTATTATTATTTTATTATCATTATTATTATTATATTATTATTATTATTATTATTATTATTATTATTATTATTATTATTATTATTATCATTATCATTATTATCATTATTATTATTGTTATTATTATCATTATGATTATTATTATTATTATTATTATTATCATTATTATTATTATCATTATTATTATCATTATCATTATTATTATTATAATCATTACTGATACTCACGTTACTGCATCAATTGACAGTGATGTGCACCGGGGGACGAAGCCTTGCCACGGGCACATATATGTGTGTGTAGCCTTCCGATAAGAGATGTGGTCTTGGAATTTCATTGATACCCCTGACTTTCCTCCTCCTTCATCACTCACACGAACGTCACTCGTCGTGTCAGAGGACATAGAACGGAAACCTCACACACACACACACACACACACACACACACACACACACACACACACACACACACACACTGTGTGTACCTCTCGTACAATGTTTCCATAATGTTAGAATTACGAGAAATGAAGCACTTGATGTGGTTCGAGAGCAGTAGTTGATGAAGCGGTCGTTAATATCGAGACGTCCACTTTAATGAGGTTTTGATTTTATGTCAGTAGCAGTTATCATCTCGGTTGAGGTGAACTTGTCTAGTAGCGAGTTATGCTTTACCTTGATCCATCAGTGGTGATATCTTTTCTACTGGATGTACAGATTCACCTCTGCCAAACGGTAGTAATAATCTTTACTGACGTATGTACTTCATCACCGTCTGTATCGACTTTACTAAGATGTACTTCATTGTAATGGAGACTATATATATGGCTAATGACGTATGATCTGTGTACACTTCATCATATTTTGTTGTGGGAATCCTAGACATTTTCCCCTCCACCCACCTACCACCTTCCCTTGATGAGGGGGTGTATTAGTCATGACGTTAATCTTTCGTGTGTTCTGAGAAGTTTTGCCGTGGTACTTCCACCCCACCTAGGTAGTTAGCATGAGAGCCTTCAGCGATAGGAGGTCCTGACGCGGTGGTAGGAGGAGGAAGAGGTGGTGGGTTGTGGTAGTGGCACTTCGTCATCACAGATGGCAGGTTCCGCGGTCGTAGACACGCAAAGGTACCATGTGCGAACTGCGACCCCAAAGCCGCCGTCACTTTCCCCGTCGTGTAGAAATAACAAAACATCTTCGGGGGAATTAGCTAGCCTACTGTATGCGCTTTTAAGACAAGAACCCGCTTAAGACACTGGGATTACGCACGAGGCTGTTTGTGACCCCATTTGTTACAGCGGTGAAACGTGAATTATTTCATGTGTATTAAATGTGTGAGAATATCTCACGCCTGGGTGCTCTGCGGGGCCATAAGTTAGGATAACCGAGCGGGGAATAATGGGATAGTTATAAGTGTCGGAGGATCGGCTTTACCGCGACCTTCAGGTAAAACAGATGGTATCGTGCCATTAAAGGAAGAGGGTCTTCAAGAAAGAATCCGATCCGTTCAGACTTTCTTTTGTTTTTTTTTTTCTTTTCGTGTCTAGGACGTCCGCATGAGGGTTTGATTCCACCGAGTTACTGTATTTATGAAGACAATCCTCTGTATTATCCTTCGTGCTGAGAATTGTTCGTCTAAGTCTTTTTACTGCTGGTGTTGCCGGTGCCAGACCACTTTCCTCCGGCATACGTCGGAATAGATGAGGCGGAAAATAAGGTCTAAAGCCTCCTCATAAACGGGAAGTAGAGGGAAAATAAAGACATTGGACGATGCTCGTTTATTCAGCCCCCCCAAAAAGAGTTTCAATTTCCCTCCAAAATATAAGCTCGGGCGCGGGTGACACCGGCGGAAATGAGTTGTCGTCACGGCCGAGGTCGGGTTTCTTTTTTTATCTGTTCTTGTCCCGTCGGAATGCGTAAGCCTAATTGTAAACCAACGGAAGGCGGTCGACGTGGGAAAAAAAAGAAGAAAAAGCCACCTCTCACTAAAGCTTATTTTATCACCTACCTGGTGTGTTGCGAGGTATTTAAGAACAACGTCTCAAGAGTCATAGAAGAACACATTCTCATTAGTGTGCGTTTTTTTTGTTGTTGTTGTTCCTCGTTACGTTACGGCTTCACAAAGGTAGACTCTTGACTCGAGTATCACAGTTGAGAGACAACTGGCCCGGTGTTGTTCTTTGGACAGTCACCAACCACGCGGGGTCGTTGTGAGCGTCGGCGTTGAAGCAATGACGCCTTGAGGTAACCAAGTGTAGGAGCTTCTCTCTCTCCACCGTGGAGCCACTCCCTGGGAGACTTAGAGTAAACCTCATCATTTCCACTGCAGTACCGGTGCCGTGGTCTGTGGCTGGTTCCAAGGATGCATATATAGAGACCCCGAAGGTACGTCGTCGTGTTCCATATGTTTCTCTCGGTGTATTTCTAGGTCGGTGGTGTGGTTTCTCCGGTCTTGGGTGGTTGGTCTCTAGTTCTCTACGTACAGTAGATACCCCTCATGTTTTCTCCTGGTTTCTCTATTCCCTCCTCTCTCTGAGACCTGTCAGTTCCCAACCCCTCCTCTTCCTTCCCTACCACTGCCATACATTGCCTCGGTATCTCCCCCTCACCTTAGCTCACGTTATCCCCTCCCATCTGCCGCCCCTCCTCCTCTGTCCCTCCCTAGAGGTGAAGGGGATGGTGGAGGGGCGATGATGGTGGTATGGGAGGTGTGTTGGGGTTGGGTTAGCGACTCGGCCGACCTGTCACAAGCCTGTTGGTTCAGCCTCCTGTTATGCTGGTGTTGTGGCTCCCCCTGTCACAGCCGCCCGTCACACTCACCCGTCCACACACCACCACCACCTTTGTCCTGTCTTGATCGTTCTCTCGTATCTCTCCTCTATTTGGCGGCCTCACCCGTCTCTCCCCGACTTATTTTTTCATCAATAATCTCTTCTCCCGTAAATAATTATCGTCCTTGTCTAAAAGTCAAGCATTTTTTCTCTGTTTCCTAATTATTGATCCTGTCTTGCTCTCTTTTCCCCGCCCACACGCTCGCTCTAACTTCCCTCCGCCCTCACCCGGCAGTAGACCTCACAAGCACCAATCAAGCGGACGCATTACTCACTAGAAATTCTGTCGATCTCGAAGCTAATGCTTGCATCCCTACCTCCCCCGCTCCCTCCCTCCGTCCTCTCTCTCTCTCTCTCTCTCTCTCTCTCTCTCTCTCTCTCTCTCTCTCTCTCTCTCTCTCTCTCTCTCCCTCTCTCTCTCTCTCTCTCTCTCTCTCTCTCTCTCTCTCTCTCTCTCTCTCTCTCTCTCTCTCTCTCTCTCTCTCTCTCTCTTGTCGTTTCACTGCTTAGCCACCCACTTGAGCACGACTTTACGACCCTTGAGCACGATTGTACGAGAGCCTTGAGCACGACGGTGCGACCCTTGAGTACGATGATACGAGAGCCTTGAACACGACGGTGCGACCCTTGGGCACGATGGTACGAGAGCCTTGAGCACGACGGGACTGCCCTTAGGTACGGTGGTATGAAACTTGACGGCCTTTCAATTGGTCACTTATAGTTGATCAAGTTTGATACCAAGTTTTACTGTGTTGACTTTGAAGCATTAACTAGAAGCTCATTGTTCCGTATGGTACATTAACCTACTTAACCGTGTTCCGTATGACATGTTAACGTACTCCACTATGTTCCGTGTGTTAGATTAAGCTCCTTCATCGTTTTCCGTGTGATGGCGTTAACCCACTTGACTGTGTTCCGTATGATGCGTTAACCTACGCCATACGACATATAGTTATTTAAACCTGGTACGCAGTGTTACGTGTGAAGCACTATCCTAGTACGCTATGTTATATATGAAGCATAAACCTTGTGAGCTATATTGATTACGAAGCGCCAGTGCAGCATGCTCTGGTGCGTGTAAAGTATTAACGTAGCTGATGAAGCATTATTCTGTCTTACGGAGTGTCGTCCAAGTTTATTAAGTGGGTAGCATTAACCTAGTAAGCTGTGCGTGAAGCATTAACCTAGGTCTCCATGTTATTTAGTAAGCATTAACATAGCATGCCACACTATGCATGAGTGATAACCTATTAATTAGAGAACATTCTTGGTTTAATTATTGACACTTACCTATAGGGAAACAATACGTCTTAAGTATGACATATTACATGTTTTCATGTACGCTGGGAATATCTATTAGAATGGGATAGTTTTGTGATTTTTATTTGTCATTTTCATTCGAAAAATCACTTTTATAAATATGAGTTGGCAGAAGTTTTCGTTTATTTAGTGAACATTGGG
>NC_092266.1:25600756-25675756 GCF_036320965.1 Panulirus ornatus | reverse complement strand
CAGGCTTCAGTAGTGTAAAGGAAGGAACAGGTCAGGCTTCAGCATTGTGGAGGAAGGAACAGGTCAGGCTTCAGTAGTGTAAAGGAAGGAACAGGTCAGGCTTCAGCATTGTGGAGGAAGGAACAGGTCAGGCTTCAGTAGTGTAAAGGAAGGAACAGGTCAGGCTTCAGTAGTGTAAAGGAAGGAACAGGTCAGGCTTCAGTAGTGTAAAGGAAGGAACAGGTCAGGCTTCAGCATTGTGGAGGAAGGAACAGGTCAGGCTTCAGTAGTGTAAAGGAAGGAACAGGTCAGGCTTCAGTAGTGTAAAGGAAGGAACAGGTCAGGCTTCAGTAGTGTAAAGGAAGGAACAGGTCAGGCTTCAGTAGTGTAAAGGAAGGAACAGGTCAGGCTTCAGTAGTGTAAAGGAAGGAACAGGTCAGGCTTCAGTAGTGTAAAGGAAGGAACAGGTCAGGCTTCAGTAGTGTAAAGGAAGGAACAGGTCAGGCTTCAGTAGTGTAAAGGAAGGAACAGGTCAGGCTTCAGTAGTGTAAAGGAAGGAACAGGTCAGGCTTCAGCATTGTGGAGGAAGGAACAGGTCAGGCTTCAGTAGTGTAAAGGAAGGAACAGGTCAGGCTTCAGTAGTGTAAAGGAAGGAACAGGTCAGGCTTCAGTAGTGTAAAGGAAGGAACAGGTCAGGCTTCAGTAGTGTAAAGGAAGGAACAGGTCAGGCTTCTTGAACGCTCGGCTACTTTGAACACCTGTTGGATTTGAGGGATACGTGTGTGTGTATAGATTATCTGAACACCTGTTAAATTTAAGGGATACGTGTGTGTGTGTGTGTGTGTGTGTGTGTGTGTGTGTGTGTGTGTGTGTGTGTGTAGGTTTTCTGAACACCTCACCGAAGTGCATGTGTACCTCTTCTGTAAAAGATTATATTGTTCCCCTTGGACGTCTGTAAAATGCCTCTCCTCTCCTGCGTATCTGCCCGCCCCCCCCCCCCCCCCACAACAGTGTTGTTTTGATAAACAGGGAACACGGTCAGAAGCTTTGAATACATGTGTTAGTTTACCCCCTTTTTTAGAAGTGTGTGTAGCGCTTATGAAGAAGTCTTTAACTCCCATGAACACCTCCTCTCATTGTAAACGGTTTGGTCACTCCTCCTAATTTCTATTTGTATCCTTGAATATCTTTTTTTTTTTTTTACATCTAAACATTTGTTTTTCCTTTTAAACTCCTGTAAGGCAGCCTATCTCATATGAACACCTGTATTGTTTCTTTGAGCACACCTGCATGACAGGTTCTCGCTGAACACCTGTATATATCAACCTTCCTCATCTGAACACCTGGTATGTTCAAAGGAACACCTGTATCAGCATTGTGATAAAGACTTTGTACCACCATTAACTATATTTTTAGCGCCTCCAAACAACTTTTGTATCTTATTCTAGCATTTGCTCAGTGCCTGTGAACACACTTGCTGAACATCTGAACAGGTATGTACCACATTTTCAGACATGAACATTTGCTAAATATCATCGTCACGTATTAGGACTAAGTACACAGTTACTATGTTTCTTTTATCAAGACTCTTTGACACTACACCATCTGTGTAACAGTGTTACACTTGTTGTGATCCCCAGTTAAGTATTTAAGGCCACAGTGTTAACACTAAACGCTGCCAACACACTGTATGTGTACAGCATTTACCCATGGCTGATGAGAACACACGTAGCGTCAGTAGAACACGTTATCACGGCCAGTTGAGAACAATACTCTTGACGTCCAACCTTTTACCACCTCTGTGCCACACACCCCCCTTTTCCAGCTGTGTACTACCCTTTACCATCTGGCTACCGCCCTGTCTCAGTTGTATGCCACCAGTACCAGCAGTCCACCGCCCTTAACCAGATGTCTGTTACCCTTCAGCACCTGCATAGCACCCATGACGGAGGGGGTGTGTCACACCTGTCAACATGTGTGGCACGCACACACATTCACACATAGATACACCCTACACACACACACATTCACACATAGATACACCCTACACACACACACACACACACACATTCACACATAGATACACCCTACACACACACACACACACACACACACACACACCTGTCCATCGCTCGTGCACCCGTGTTCTCAGCATCTGCGAACACCTGTGTACGCCAGGGGGAACATATTAATAACGAGCGGAAGGAGCAGGAGGAGTTCAGGTGTGCTGTGCCTCCTGCCTGGCGTGTTTAGCGAACTATTCAGCGGGGCGTCTGATTGGCAAAAGTTAGCTATTGTAGTGGCCAAGAAGTTGAACCGAGCGGGGGACCTTCCCAACTTGGTGTAAGTAGACATCTTCATCAGCCAGGTATTGAGAGGCGGTGGGAGCGGCGTCGCCGGGGATGGCAGCTGAGGCCTATCCCACTACGTCTACTGTTGGGCCATCACGTCCTTATGTCTGCCTTCCCTTAGGGGTCAGGTGTACAGGGGAAGGCAACCGTAATGACCCCAGAGGTCGAGGTTCACGTGGTGAGGTGGTATAAGGACAAGGAAGGAGAGGGGAGGGAAGCACACGGAGGGAGGAAGGGCGGCGCCAGAAGCTGCCATCACAGTATCGTTAAGTTAGAGTTGGTGAGGCCAGCCGTGCCTACCTGATGACTCGGGAGATAAGATGACCCGCTGCCTCTACTGGAGGAGGAGGAGGAGGAGGAGGAGGGTCACACTGGTGGCGAGGGAATGCTGCATGGCCGTGCCAATGGTGTTGAGGGAGGGCGACCTTTGCAGGGAAGGGGTGATGGTGGGGGGAGACGCGCAAAGTTCAGCAGGACCTGGTAATAGTGTGGTGGCCTTAACGTTGGAGAAGGTCAGGCCTGGAAGGGGGGTCTTGGGAACAAGGACGCTCGTGTGTGTGTGAATCGACCACACAAACGTGAGGTGAAAGAGACGTGCTTCTTTTTTTTCTTTTTTACCTGGTCTATTTACACGGTAGGAGGGTGTGATGGCGCAACCTCTTGATCTGTGGAATAACAGAAGACTACAATGTCACTTATGTTAGTCTGATTACTTAATAACCCAACTCGCATGCCATGGCCTAGGCTAGACGTACCAGGTACTCGACCCCAACCCACATGCTGTGGCTAGGGCAAGACGATACAGGCACTCGACAAGCTTTGGTGTATAGAGTTATACAGATATTGTTGCATGATAGAGGAGGGCTAGAGGTGCAGGAGCTATATATATGTGTGTGTGTGTGTGTATATATATATATATATATATATATATATATGTGTGTGTGTGTGTGTGTGTTCTCTGTTTGCCTGTACTCAATACGGTGTCCTCGTGCTCAAGCACTTTGAACCCAGCACTCATGATGTTTTCACAGCAGTTGGTTCTTCAACTATTCGTGTGCGTACAGGGGCAGTGTGAGTGATCTTGCACGGTGGGAAGGATGACCTGTCGAGTGACCCCGACGTGACGACCTGATGAGGTGACCCGGTTTAGTCATTACAGCCCCTGGGAAGGTGATGACATCACCAGGGGAGGGAGGGAGGGAGGGAGTCCTTCATGTAGTGCTCGAAGGGTTTTGTGCCTCCAGTGTGTGGTGCCTGATCATCAGGATGTTGCCGGGTCACTAGGGCCATCAGGACGCTCTCTGGTCACCTTTCTGAGTGCATCTCATCCCTCGTCTCTTGCCTAAAGTCTTACCTGACGGCTTCGTTGCTCGTCAACAACACCCCGAGGTGTAAACAAGCGCAAATAAATATTCGAATGAATTAATTTGACGAATTACCTTATATGTATATATTGTGTTTGTGTGTCATATGAACGAACGATTGGTCAAATCGTTGTGCCAAAGGTTAATCTACATTAGGCATTGTAGGAGGCTATGAGACTTGGGAGAATCTTTGAAGGAATAATATATGCATCGAGGGAAAAAACCCAAAATAAGAATTGAACAATTGTTGAGCGAAGAGTGAACCATTTAGGAAAGTGAAGTCTCCAAAGTGCTGAGACAGAGGTTGTGAAACTTGAGAACCTCTGAAGACAAGGTATAACCATAAACCCCCCCCCCCCCCCCACACACACACACACACACAACCCTCCCCTTCGACATGGGTCGAGTCTTAAGAAGAAACTTGAAGAGCTTTGACGACGTATCATAAGCGTCGAGGAAGACCGCGAGTAAAGCTTGAAACTCGAAACCGTGGCGAAATCTGGCAGTCGGCCGGCTCGCTATTTGGGGAAGGAGGGAACGTAAAAGAAAGGCGAGGGGAGGAGCGAATGTAAAGAAATAGCGATATTGGAAAGCGATGAACGGAGAACAGGTTGAGAGAGGGTTGGAAAAAGAGGGGAATCGGAAAAGGAATGTGATGTGACTAGGTCAAGGGGGAGGGATGGTGGAGGTAGAGAGAGAGAGAGGGAAGGCCTATCGATAACGTGTGCTGAAAAGGGACCTCCTCCTCCTCCTCCTCCTCCTTCCTCCTCCCTCTTGGTTTGAAGGAAGGGAGAGGAATTGTTCGCGTGGCTTGATAGATAGCGTGGGAAGGGAGGAGGCACAGCGCTAAGGGAGTTAATGCCTGGAGAGACGGAGTGGAATATTTCGATGCTTAAAAAAAAGCCGCGAACGACGAAGCTCTGGCGGTGCAGTTTTACAGACGCAGGTGAATTGTTTAAATGTTCCCTTCCCACCTGGAAACCCCCGTGGTTTCTTCCGATATCCCTTGGGGGATTCGGGTACGTGAGGGGAATAGCAGATGTAAGGGGAGGCGGATGAATGAGGGGAGTAGCAGACACGAGGAGAGTGAGAGAGTACGTATGAGATTTTGCCAGAAGGGAAGAGCTAGCGCGTTGCGCTCACCACAGGAGGGCATAGAGAGGTAAGAAGATCGAGAGCATAGCACTATATGCCCACGTCTCGCATGCGGCTATTACCAGTGTCCATCAGAGCCTCATGTACTCCACCACCACCACCCTCCAACACAGTTGCGACCGACAACAACGCCATATATTGCTACAGCCAATAGCATCACGGCCAGTCAACAACGCCTTGGCCTGTGTCGGAGCAGCGGTCGCCTCAGTGTACACAACGCGACACGGACATATTCCGACCCGTTTGGGTGGTGAACCGAGCTGACCACATCCATACCACCAACACAACACCACCACCAATCATCACAGTATCGCCAACACAAGCACTAACGTCTCCTCCTCCAGCGTCGCCGTCACCACCGGGGTGGTACCACCACCACTTCCCGGGGGCGTTATTTTCCCCTCTGTCACCTCGGGGTCGTGAGGGAACTTTTTATCAGGTTTCCCCTCTGATAAGATCACTTGACAGCACCAGCATTGATAGTGTGTGTGTGTGTGTGTGTGTGTGTGTGTGTTCGTTCCATTATTCACCACAGTGGATTGTTGTATTGACCACAAATGTGGTGACCCCCCCACCCTCGGGTTCCACCGCCACCTGACGATGTAGTCCCGCACAGCGGTTTTTATTTTACCTACCCCACATTTTATTCCACCCGTTTTCTACCGGCGCGATCTCTCCATCTTGTCAAATTATTTGGAAGTAAAACTATGTAGAGTTGTATTAGTTTTAATGACGCGTAAAGATCCGTCTACATTCTTTTTCGAACTTGTATGCGGAAGGTGGCTAAATACACACACACACACACACACACACACACACACAGAACACACAGACACACACACGGCTATCACTCACACTGACTGACTCCTGTTCTCTTTGCCTTTATCAAAGTTGAGACCATGTATTTGTTACGCCCATGAATTGCTATGGATGCCTGACATTTGGTTAGGGGGAGTTTCTGATTATTTTGTGAATCCCAGGAGGAGAAAAAAAGGAAAAAAATAATTGATAAAGGAAAGTTTAAGACGAATGAACTCGACGTTCTTCACAAAGGTCGATGGATGGCTTATTTCATGATAGATAAACAATATACTTTTTTCTTTTTTTTTTTTTTGAATAGTTGACTTTGAACCGCTTACCTGTGTTCCCAAGTTGGTAATTTTGTCACACGGTGCGAGGAGATTAAGGGCTGTGGAAAGAGTAGAAAAGTTGGATATTCTAGAAATTGTGGAGTGAAATCCTCAGTAGCATACAATTTTGTTTTTGGTGCCAGTCATGGAAAGCAAGTGTGTGTGTGTTTGTGTGTGTGTGTGTGTGTAGATCACGTGCAAAGCCACTTGCCCTGGGAATTGTATCTTGTTATGTTTTAAATGCAATTAGCCACGTGTACTTCGCTTATCTTTATTGTGGCAAAAGCTTCAACAGCTTAAGTGCAAGGGAATCGGAGAGACGGGGGCGGCGAGAGACGACATACAGCCAGAGACAGAGGAGGTGGACGGATGGACAGACAGAGACGCTGCAAGTACGGGATGGACGACTGACTTAACTTGGTGTAATGATGGTCACTGTATTGCCTCAGCTGTACTTCATCAAGAGCACCAGATGTCTTGAGGGATTCTTGGAATATCTCTTCATTCTTCCGCTCAATTTTACCCTCTGATGGAGGATATCCCATTCGCCTCCTTTCACCCACTCGTGCTCGTACCTCAACCACCACCACCGCCACCCATCTCCAGCACGCTACCTCCACCATTACCACCAACACCTCTCACCATTACTCTTCAGCTTCCTTTTCAAGCGGCTCGTCTCCTGTTGTGGACCTTCCATCCTCTGTTACCCAGAATACGTCTCTTAGCTACCAGCTTCCGTCTGCTGTATATCAGCGTCTGTCTTCCGTCCGTCTGCTGTATCAGTGTCTGTTTTCCGTCTGTTGTATCCTAACGTCTGCTGTACCACAGCGTCTGCTTTCCGTCGGTTGTATCCTTGCGTCTGCTGTACCACAGCATCTGCTTTCCGTCTGTTGTATCCTTGCGTCTGCTGTACCACAGCGTCTGCTTTCCGTCGGTTGTATCCCTGCGTCGGTCTTCCATGTTCCATCCCAGCATCCCTCCTCCGCCTGCTATACCCCAGTGTCCCTCTTCCCTCTGCTGCTTCCCACCTTCCGTCCCCTCAGTTTGCGTGTCCTCCTAGCGTGCGACCCATTATGACATCTCGGTGCGAACCTTCCATTTGGCACATCACACGTGCGCCATCCATTTGTTTGGCGTACCCGAGAATGACGTGTCTCGCCGCGTGTCCTCAGCGTGGCCCGCCCCAGCCCCTGTACCCCATGTCCACTCCTTCGTTCTCGGCGCTACGCGTCCATCGTCGAACGCTCTCGTTCTCCTCTCGTGAAGGGGACGCGTCATCCACCCCCCAATTATTAGGAAACTTTCCACACCATCTGTAGCTAACAGTAACTCAACCTTCCCTGAGTGTATCAAGATGGCTGTTGACGGTACACAACTTGTGTCGTGGTTATTTATAACGTGATGCCGCCTAGAGGTGAGGATGGATCGATTTGTGTGGGTAACCCCGGCAAGGTTATTGTGCAACCTTGTGCTCATCCTGTGAGGCAGGAGGCCTTTGGAAACCTGGATGTGATGGGTATCCCGACCAGAGAAGTTGATCAGATAATGTACACACACACACACACACACACACACACACACACACACACACACACACCCATTTCCCTGTAAAGGAATCCAAATCTTTCTTCAGAATTCGATCCTGTTTCGCTTATGTTCCCGAATGATGGATCACAGTCAGGTAGGTCGTTAGCTGTCGTATAACTGGTTATTACTTTTAACACGTTGATTCTTAAATATATACATGGTGTCAGGAGCAGTGATAAGAAGAAACTTATCTGTGAAATCGGACAGTACGTTGCCTCATTCTAAGATGCATTCTGTCTTGACTATTACTTTGAGTTGTGTGTGTGTGTATGTATGTATGTGTGTGTGTGTGTGTGTGTGTGTGTGTGTGTGTGTGTGTGTGTGTGGCTTTGCTACCAAACGATGATCTGTTTAACAATTATTATTATTATTATTATTATTATTATTATTATTATTATTATTATTATTATTATTATTATTATTATCATCGTCGTCCCAACATGTGTTCATCCTAGCCAACCCCCAGCGCACGTTCCTCCCAGCTCAACAGTGTCTGTTCGTCTCGCGTTGCCTCTTCATGCTTCGTCGGGACGGCTCTGCTCTCCCCCATCCTGCTCAGTATTGATGGCTGCATCTGCTCTGCTCTCCCCCATCCTGCTCAGTATTGATGGCTGCATCTGCCAGTCCTTTACCCTTCACTGGCGTAACATCCCGACCGAAGTATTTGGCCTGGCAAGTATAACGAAGTGATACTGAAATAGTGAGGTGTTGGCCGACCGCTGATTGGGTAGCTGGGGAGCAAGCAAGACGCGCGATTGGTCAGCCATGGGTCTGCTTGACGAGAGTCGAGGTTTTAGAATTCCACGCAAGACCCCCGCGAGAAATAGACTCAAGTCAACACCGTCGATTTCCAGCGGCTAGGAAGGCATTTTTCTGGTAAATATATCTGCCTTTAGGTAGCTCTCAGCCACCCAGCCAACCTGCCAACCAGGTTCGGGAAAGAAGCGGATTAGCTCTTTTTTTCCCCCCGTTTTGAAGTAGACGAGTAAATTGTTTATTCCCATGTATTAAACAGTTATGATATTACCCGTGTATCATCATTTAGATTTTTTTATATATATATTTTATGTAGTATTTGATATGTTTTCACCAGTCTTGATAGACCAGGGAGACGAGTGCGTTGCGAATGAAGTGGGTAAAAATTTGATCTGAGAACGCACTCGAGTGTTCAGTGTACATATCTTATCAAAGGCGTATGTAATTAATGATCTTTAATTACAGTTCTGTATTCATTAAGGAGACTATGTAATATCCCTCTGAAGGTTTGTTAAGTATTCGCTGTGTTGATTTTCTACAATATATATATATATATATATATATATATATATATATATATATATATATATATATATATATATATGATAGGACCTCGAGAGTGGCACAAGGCAACTAGGAAGACGATGATGGCAAGGAGTGATGGTGTTGGTGATGGCGGTGGTGGTGCCGTAGTTGTGGAGGCGGGGCGGGGGAAGGCGGCCTCAGGAGCGGCGGGCTGCAGGTGAAGCATAAGGTGCCGCCCAGCCGTGCGTGCCCTCCTCGCCTCGCACACCGCTCTCACCCGCGCCATCCACGCCGCCGCCTCCTGCTCCTCCTCCTGCTGCCGCCTCTTCCAGCATTCACCGTGCCCTTTGCCACCCTCTACGCTTGTTAGGTTCCCGCGCCTTGCAGGTTAAGACCTTCGCCTACATTCCTCCTCCTGTTGGCCACCACCTTTGTCACTCCTGCAGCCGCCCGCTGCCCCTTACTCAGCGTCCCATCGACTGGACGACCAACCTGGACCACGTGCTCAGCGTCCCATCGACTGGACGACCAACCTGGACCACGTGCTCAGCGTCCCATCGACTGGACGACCAACCTGGACCACGTGCTCAGCAACCCATCGACTGGACGACCAACCTCGACCACGTGCTCAGCAACCCATCGACTGGACGACCCTACAATATCGCCAATCCTACAGGCAGACCTGGCGGTCAGCGTCCCACTGCCGTGTGCTGGATCGGAACTGAAAACTTTCCGAGAGGCATTCGAGGATGATCCTCTGGTTCCCTCCTGTTATATCACTCCTCTTTCAGCAAAACTCCCCCTCCGTCCCTCCATTCAGCTCCAGGAGTATCTCCTCCCTCCCTCCCTCCCTCCCTCCCTTCACCTTCAGGAGTACCTCTTTTCCCTCTCCTCCCTTCATCTAAAGCAGTACTTCCTCCTCCCTCCCTCCCTCCCTTCACCTTCAGCAGTACCCATCTTTCCTCACTTTCTTCCGAGCCCTACACACAACCCTTTCCCTGTCCCCCCCGTGCACAACACACTGGAATATTGCCTTCCGTCCAGAAGTGAACAGTTACACCCCAGGACTCCCTCTCGAGGGAGGGAGGGAGGCAGGCACGGCTGCCACACAATGAGTAGAGCTTAAAAGGGAAATAGGGTAGTAGTGGGGCGAGAGGTGTGGTGAGGCTGCCGAGGGAGAACAGATTGTGGGGCAAGTGAACTGAATGCCAATCCTCCTCAGATGATGGCTCTGTCGATGGTGGCTGGAAGGTGTGAAGTGCGAGCAGGGAATGCCAATGGAGAGATCTTGTAGGGTGTGTGTGTGTGTGTGTGTGTGTAGGAGAATGGCCGTGCATGAATCACATCGTTTTACAACCATAGTCAGGAGGCGCCTCCGGTGGGAGGAGACGGCCAGAGAACTACCCACCCAGGTAGCTAAGGCCCATAGTTACAGGGTGGCGAGACGAAGAGAAAATCCTTGTCGTAAAGGTAAGGTTCTCAGGACGAGTCTACTACGATAGATGAAGAAGAACAAGAGACAAAAAGGTAATCTATTTAAGGAAGGATGGAGTAATAACCTCGAGACGCGGAGAAACTGGCTTTATTATAGCTACAGTAGACAAGAGGACTTGTGTATGGTCACATGGTTACGTGGTGGTGTGGTGGTAGAATTAGAGGCGAGTGAGGTGTGTCTGTGTGTTTACATATTGACTCTGTAGACTTATTAAGACAATAGTTCACTCGCTAATTTGGATGTTTTCTCAAAGTTACCTGAGACTCGACACCGGTAATGGGAATTTTCGTAATGGGATTCTCCTGTTCAATAGACATTGTAAACAAACTCCAGTAATGACACACACACACTGTACACATGAACAGGTCCGCGTACATGACCCAAACAGGGCAGCCTGCTCACACCTAACCCCAGCTGTTTATCCTCCTCTTTCAGGCTGATCGAAGATCAGGGGTAGCTGGCGTGAGCTGGTGGGAATTTGCCTGTATATACATAAGTTTAAGAACAGTGTATTTACCAGGTTAAGAAAAGGGTGCAGCATGCGTGTAAATCTCTCTCCTCTTAATGCACGAATAGTAATAGACCATCTTAACCATTTTCATCTCCTCCTTCCCCCCCCCCTTTTTTTTAGGGGGTGTAAATATAGATTATCAAAGTCGTAAGTGCCCATATGAAATTATAGGTGATTCAAATCCGTCATTTTATGTGAGAGTAGAGAGCTGGTGATGTAACATGTGTTCTCCTGCTGGGGAGATGTGCTGACGTGCTCAGACAGACAGCTAGCTGCTTTCTTCTCCTTGATTGATTCGCAGAGCTGGGAGCCAAGAGCATTAAGAAATTGAAGGGCATTCTTCCCTCGGCAAGAACCTATTGTCGATGAAGCGACGAGAACAAAAAGGTATTGTGGTGCCAGCCAAAGCCCTACATTGTGTACTCTTTTTGCTGTTCCCTTCATTCCGTGAGTTCTCATCCAGGTTCGTATTTAGCCAAGATGGAAACGCGCCCGTGTAGCTCCACGCCTGCTGCCTGCCTCTCACCCAGGTGTATGAGGTTACATCATGAGGGCGCTTGCCTCTTCCATCATACCTGAGGAGCCGAGGGTCCTCCTTCAGTCGGGTAGGTGGCAGATGTGAGACCTTGATAGAATGGCTTACCATCAGGTACAGATCCTTCACTTCAGGGCATCGGGTGGCTCTCCCAGTCGCCCACTTCTCTGCCGCAGAAATACTGGTATAGATGAGTGTTAGGTTGCCGTGGGGCCAAGGTTGAGTTTCGGAACGCAGAAGTCTTTTGTCTCTGTGCTTGTCGGGGGGTGATGATGTGTTGCTTCCTTGACCTTCAGAGTTGGCCACAACACTCTTGTCTGAGAGGTGTCAGACGCCGGCTCGACCTACATGGTCTACTTGTGAACAAGTGTGTGAGTGCGTGAAGCAAGCTGCGACGCTCTCGGGGAAGAGGCAGACAGCTTTCACAGGCGTCGCTCCGAGCAGCTTCCTAGGCTACTAGTCACCGGCGTACGTTGCCAGCGGTAGCGGATCTAACGTCATCCTCCTCTGGTGGTTGCTGGAATCCTAGTACCTCGCGTGCTCCTGCAGGTGCCACATGGTACTTCCCTCCGGTGGGTGGTGCCAGGCGAGCTTAGCTCTCTGTAACGTGAGCGAGGGTGAGGAGTGATGCCGGATAGACTTGAGGTCTAGATTTGCTCTCATCTTCCTGTTATTTCTTTAAGGGTCAATCGGGATGCAGGTCGTGTAATTATGACTTGCCTCACACTCTTCCTCCCACACTGGTTGATAAAGGAGTCCAAGGGACTCCCACTCTCCAATGACCTGTTTAAATTCATTTCCTCTTTAGGATGAAAGATTATTACTGTAGGACACACCCACCGCCCTCCCCTCACACCCTTGTTACCCCCTCATGAATACTGGGAAGCACTGGAGGGGTCTGAGTGGCAATGCTTTAAGGGGGTTGGGGGAGATAGATGCTTTTTGTAAGGGTTGGCATCTCTCCTCTAGGTACATTAGGCCTTGAGAAGCATGGGCCAGAGGGCTCTCGAGCAAGACATCCGAGAAGGAGCCACTCACCATGATTTGTTTAGCGTCGGAGCTCACCCGATCATGACGCACGCCACCCCAAGGCTTCATCGTGTCCAGACATTTTTTTTTGTATATGTATATGATTAACCAGAATCCTGGAGGATGGTTGGCGAGCCCGAGTCG
The DNA here is from genome assembly GCF_036320965.1 of Panulirus ornatus. NCBI lineage: Eukaryota > Metazoa > Arthropoda > Malacostraca > Decapoda > Palinuridae > Panulirus > Panulirus ornatus. Next base: position 25,663,195 of record NC_092266.1, on the reverse strand, counting down.
GACGAAAGACGGTAATGCTCTAGTGATGGAGTGGTTTAAAGCAAACGCTATGGTCCTACGCTTGCGTAAAACTGTGTGGAGATCGTATCCCTGAAATGTTACGCCCGGGCTAGTTCACGTGATCCGAGGCAACGAGAAGTCCCCCACCACACACACACACACACACACCTGCTTACTCTCAAGGTATGACGTTATCTGCATCCGTCTGACCGTACCCAGGATCCTTAAATAGAACATGAGAGAAGCTAAAGTACTCACGATGACTCACAGTTCGTCACCTTGAATCTTTATATATATATATATTATCCCTGGGGATAGGGGAGAAAGAATACTTCCCACGTATTCCCTGCGTGTCGTAGAGGGCGACTAAAAGGGGAGGGAGCGGGGGGCTGGAAATCCTCCCCTGTCGTTTTTAATTTTCCAAAAGAAGGAACAGAGAAGGGGGCCAAGTGAGGATTTCCCCCAAAGGCTCAGTCATTTCTTCTTAACGCTACCTTGATAACGCGGGAAATGGCGAATAGTATGAAAAAAGTAAATGATATATATACAGAGGTGTTTAGGGAAACAATGCTGGCTAGTGCGAGAGAAGCGTGTGACATGCGGAATGTAGGAAGTGGGCGTGTGAGAAAGGATAGTGTTTGGTGGGCCGACGAAGATTGAGTTGCTTGTGAAAGAAAGAGAGAGAGAGAGAGAGAGAGAGAGAGAGAGAGAGAGAGAGAGAGAGAGAGAGAGAGAGAGAGAGGCGGGCGTTTCTTTGCAGGGAAGGAGTGCGAGTGATTGGGAGAAGTACAAAAGAAAGCAGCTGGAGGTCACCTGGTTCGAGTTCTCGGAAATTTTCCAGTAGATTTTAAGAATTCTCATCTCGTGCATCAGACTACATAATTTTAAGGCATCTCCTTTACTGGAACTTTTTTTATAGGAGAAGTCGATGAATCCCTAAATAAAGGGTGGCACAAGGAAAGTAAAGAAATATGTATATTTATGTATAGATATATTCCTCTCGTAAAAGTTGTGTGCATGTGTACCGGCGCGCGTGCCCCTCGTGCTTGTCTCATCTAACTCTAGAAGAATTAATCAAAGTTTCGTCAAAAACTCCGGTGATCCTGCCTGTCGTGGGGTGGGTGGGGTTTGGGGTGGAGGGGTTATCGCCGGCCCCACTCCTCCCTGGACCCACCGCGCCCACCACACTACCTAAGCCTGACTCAACCTTGATCCTCCCGAGCGGATCCGTAGAGGCCACACCCACTCCAGGTCCTGCCACAACCTTACTCAAGCATTGCGCATCACTCACATAGTGAACACACACACACACGATAAACACGGGGCAATACGATTGTAAAGCTTTCTCCCCGTTATCACACAGAGCACGACGGTACGACCTATGGGTATAATGGCATGGGATTTGATCCGACTCATAGAAAGGTGAGGTCAGAGGCCATGCCGTTAGATTTAAGGGTCGTGTTGTTGTGCTATAGACTCGTACTGTCGTGCTCAAGGCTCGTACCGTCGTCCTCAAGGCTCGTACAGTCGCTGTGCTCAGTCGGTGACATAATGATGCTCAGCATCGTTGTGTGACATACACACAGCTGCATACACCAAAGGTTTTAGAAGACTGTTATGCTAACATGACTCGGGCAGCATCCGGAGACTTAACATAACCAGTCCAACACCGCAGGTGAATGTTACGGAGATTTGGCTGTAAGTGCCGAAATGCAACCCCAGGACGAGTTATCTCAGGTGGGAGGTGATGGTGGCGAGGTGTGCAAACCTCGTCAGCAGCGCCAGGCTCCCGGTAAAGGGAGTAGAGGTTGGTTTGGGTTGGGTTTAAGGGAGGTTCTGAACCACCCACTTGAGTTTCAATAATCTTAGGAGGGCGAGGGCGTGGGGAGGCATATCTGACCCTTCGTAATAGGCAATCCAATCACATTAATGCATTAGAAGGCCCTCAACACTGGACCCGACCCGCCTGGACCAGATCATGTGTGTGTGTGGGAGAGAGAGAGAGAGAGAGAGAGAGAGAGAGAGAGAGAGGAAAATGGATTGAAAGGGAAGTGGAGTGGATGAGGTTAAATTGGAGAGAGAATGGAAGGAAGGGAGCCAGCCCTGAAGAGATGACAGAAGCGAGGATCTGTGAGTGTAGGAAATGATAGGAAGTATGAAGAGAATTTTTTTTTCATACTTTTTTTTCATACATATATACATAAGTAAATGCTGCTGGCAGCGGTGGTGGAAAAAAAGATGGCCTTTGATCACACTGAGAATATACATTACTCTCTAATGAATGATGTATAGAGTATGTATACTTCGTTCTTTGCATTTACCTTTACGTCTTTCTTGAGGAGAGAGAAATGATAATGAGGTAGAAGGAATAGATAAGAATTGATAGTGAAAATAAGAGACCAGTAACTTAAGGAAAACGAGAATAATGTAGTCAATAAACAGTACTGGAAATAACCTTTTAATGTATACTGACTAGAGATTTATATTTTCTTCATTCATATATATATATATATATATATATATATATATATATATATATATATATATATATATATATATATCGGTGGGGCAGGATTTCGCCCCCCAAGCGATTGAAATTCCATGTGAGTCTGGGAAATTACCAAGGCTGCCACAGATTACGAAGACGAGAACTGAATGAGGGAAAATGTTGGGGGAAGTCGAAGTAAATTAATAGGTGAAGGTTGTGGGTATTAGTTGTGGTCGGTAACTGTGGCACACACTGATTCAAAAGACCTACGTATTTCAAGTTTGGGGAACAGTAGTTTTCATTTAATGGCGTTTGATTAACGAAAAATGATCGACTTTTATTTCTTTTAAGTTGGAGGCTACAGTCATGGAGAAAAAGAAGTCCATATCAAGGCTGGACCTTAATTGAAATATAAGAGAGGTTGCTGACAGGGAAGAAAAGAGACAAGGGAATATATATATATATATATATATATATATATATATATATATATATATATATATATATATATATATATGTATTCCTGTTCATAGTTTCCCGCGTTAGCGTCAAGAATGGACGAAGAAATGGCGTCATTCGCTCACACTGAAGCCACAGCCACCTGTCCACAACCAGGCCCCACAGCTTTTTCCGTGGTTTCCCCCTGACCTCTTCATATTCCCTGATTCAGCCCATAGACAGCACATCGCCCCCCCCCTCCCCCTATACCACATTGCTCCAGTTCACTCTATCCCTTGCACGCCTCACACCCTCCTGCATGTTCAGGACCCAAGTACCCAATAGTTAACTCCAGCCTTTTCCATGTTCCCTCCACTTCCGATCTCCTCACTCACTCTCCATATGTCCTGAACATGTCAACACACCCTCTTCACCTCTTTCATGCATTCTCCTCCCTGTACCACTCGTCTCTTATAGTTTCTTACTCGACCAGCCTTCCTCATACCACATATTGTCCTCAGTCGATTTCATTTCCAGTACATTTACCCATCTTCCGTATGTTTCTGTCTCGGGCCCAGTCCTCACATTTATATTACACTGTCGCAACTGCTACTCCGTCAAACACGCCCGTTTTTTGCCCTCGCCGACAGTGAGTGATCTTCCTACATCCCCCTCATTACTTCCAAGACCTTAGTCCCCTCGCATACCATATGGTTCTCTGCAGCTTCCATGGTTGCATTCGCTGCCTTGTCGACTCTCGGGTATCTAAGACATCCCATATCCTCCGCGTCCTCTCCATTCACAGTCTCACACTCCAACTATCTCGCCTCTTTTCTCAGCCAAACTCAATAAATTTGCTTTTTTTTCTCTTTCACTCTCAACTTTTTTCAGTGAGTGAAAAGTCACCTTCGTCGAGGTATTTCGTTGGAGTACAGCCTGTTGAAGAACTTCTCATTCCAAAAGAGACCCTTTTTTTCCCCTGCTACTGATTGTAGCGCAGTTTCGAGCAGCAGGAACCCCTTGGGTTATGTGATAATTACAACACATACACACACACTCACACACACATAAAAGAGAAAATGAAGAGGTCCAAAAAGTCAGATGGGTAACATGAGAAAAATGATCGCCATTCCACTTCCAGTTAGCAAAACCCGAGGTGGTGGTGGTGGTGAGGTCAGCAGACTTTTGTTTAATTTTGGCCGGCGTGGGGCGAGGGTCGGGCCAGCGGCTGGTGCTGCAGATGACCAGCCATTCCCCCCCCCCAACCCTCCTTTCTCTCCTCCTGGTTGGGGGGGGGGGGGATATTGGCTGGCTAGCTGGGGGTCTGTCTGGCCAGCACCGGGGAGATGGTCGCTCCCCGGAGGTCAATCACTTCAGTAGGAAGAGAAAAATGAACTTCGTATCTCCTCGAGTCGTCACCACAGTATTATGTAGTGCACGTACATAGACTTTGTATGTGTGTGTATGTGTGTTTGTGTGTGTATCTGTGAGTTATTTTTTCCTGGCCCATGAAACGAACACTCGACATTTTCATGGGCCGTTCGTGTGAACGTTTCTCTGACTATGATGTTCACTGTGCATCCATCCGTGGTGGTGTCCACAACACAGACTTTATTTCATTTAGAAGTTTATTGGTAAATGGGATCGGCCTAGCGATAGCCCAACGCATGGAGATGTATACGAGTATTTGTTCTTTATAAGTTATGTCATTAGCTGCCTTTGTCACATCCTCTACAGGAGAATAGATGGGAGCGTCAGTCAGTCAGTGGATGGAGCGAGTGGGGAAGTGATAACAGGCAGAGAAGGGGAGAGGAGGAGGAAGTCGAGTGAGTAATCTGAAGGACTGTTGAATGTGTTTGACGGTAGGGTGGCAGATGTAAGGGCTGTGGGATATGAGGGTATGTGAAGCGAGAGGGTCGTGGCAAGTGGTCTGGTGGAGAGACAGAGAGGTGGTGAATGACTTGTGATTAAGAGACGCGACACACACACACACACACACACACACACACACACACACACACACACACACATATTCTAGGTAGCAGACATCCTGTGTGATTCCTGTGTATGGTTTTCATGCTGGTCAGTTTCGCATCCTTAGTCTGAAGGTTGATCACAGGTCGGACTGCCCCTGGAAGACCGTGTTATACATGGGTATGTTACCAGAGACATGCGTGGATGGGTCAGGCAGTATTATAGAGTTGTGACGTCCATGACGGAGCCTACGGTGGATGCTACCTCCGCCTCATGGCACTCGTGGGTTGATGCGTACACGCAACGCGATAGCCCTTATTCAGGGTAGAGTTTTGCCATAGGTATTCCTGGGTAAGGAGGAAGGTAGGTATACTCTGCCAAAATCTCGTCGTAGATAGATAGTCTCTCTCTCTCTCTCTCTCTCTCTCTCTCTCTCTCTCTCTCTCTCTCTCTCTCTCTCTCTCTCTCTCTCTCTCTCTCTCTCTCTCTCTCTCTCTCTCTCCACACAGACACACACATATATCTATATACGTGTGTTGGCCACCCCTCTACATTTTCCTCACGTCTCGCACCATCAGATTGAGCCCTACTCCAAGAATTTCATTCGCCTCTGTAGATTTTCTCTCACTTGATTTCCCGTCCCTTCCATCCCACTAGCCACACCGGATCGTTCTATCCCTTCTACCTCAACCTCAACAGCCGCTCCTCCTGCCTCCCAGTCACACCCCAACCTCACCAGTCGCGTCTCCTGCCTCCCAGTTACACCCCAACCTCACCAGTCGCGCCTCCTGCCTCCCAGTCACACCCCAACCTCACCAGCCTGCGCCTCCTGCCTCCCACTCACAACCTCGCCTTAGTAACCGTACGACTTCCACTGTGGGTCAACTGTACACGCCGGTGACGTATCACACGCGTAACCCTTACCTCACCCTCACCTCCCATCCAACCCTTCGTATCCCAGTTGACAACATTCTGCCACTTCAGTCTGCATTCCACCAGCGTCTGCCGTACCGTACTTTGTCGTTGAAGGAAAGCCCCACCGTCAGTTACATCATTCTTAATGGATTCAAATATATAGTTGGTCAATCTATCTCCAGACATTTCATTCTACGAGGCTTTTTGATAAGGGTCGCGTTCATTCGTGGTAACTACCATCTTTAGTCGACCTCGAGCATGTAATTACCTGTGATTGGGGTCAACTGATCCCTTCCAGATTGTACCTTAAGGCCATCGTTAGCCTCTGTTCTCAGACCGTCTGCTGCCAAGACATACTTCAATGAGGAAGTTGGTTTCATCTGAAGGGGCTGTAATATACCAGGGAGCTTCCTGGACACTTGAGCGAACGCAATATCTTCCATCATTAGTAGAAATGTTTTGTGTTATCTACCCCTTTTTGTGGCACAGTGAACGATATTTGTATTGAGGTGTATTGATACTTTACTGGGAATATATATATATATATATATATATATATATATATATATATATATATATATATATATATATATATATATATATATATATAATGCAACTTCCAACCTTACGTGTCTGCTTGCTTCATACTTGTACCTTCTTCACTCTTTTGTTCATCATCGTCTGTCTCCTTCAATCTTCATTCCTTCGTCCTCTTTTCATAACCATACTTGTGATTCTCTCTCCATCGACAGGATCTCCGCTGACTCTCTCTTAATCCTATGTTTTTCTCCTTCTTCATTTCTCTTCATGATATTGTCTCATTTCTGATTTCCCTCGAGGCTGTTCCTGGGTTATACATCTCCGCCGTGGAGAGTGTCAGGTTGGTCCTCAAGATTCTCTGCCACACCGTTCCCCCTCATCCTTCTCCTCGCAGTCAACCTCTCCTCTTGGCAGCGTCTCGTCATGATTCGCCTTACAACAGTTCCATCCCGTCTTTCCCCCCTATTATCACCACGTCGTTTTCCCTCATATCCCCTTGTCTTTACCAGTCTGTCGTCTTTCTAAGTCTTTTTTCATTCCTACGGTTTCCTCGCCTGCCCAACCCCATTGCACCTTAGCTTTCGTTTCCTTTCTCCTCCTCTGCCTCCTTCTTTCGTCTCGGTACTTTTTCCTTTCATCTCTTATCTTTTTCCAGTCCCCTCTACCTCCTACCCTCTTTCCCCTATCCCCCACCATCCAGTCCCGTTCTCACCAGAACACTCATTAAGATGCAGTACAACGGGCTTCGCTGAGCGGTCTACCGTTCTTACATCACCGAGCCAACCACAGCTCGCCTTCCGCCGTGACCACAACCGTGAGACGCGCGTGTTGCTTCCCATCGTCTCGTGCGCAGACAGTAGAGAGATGCAGGTCCCTCTCTTCCTGGTCTTTCAGAGCCTCGCTTGCCCTCTAGCACAGCCAGCCGCTAAAGAAGTAGCTCTCCGACGTTGGTTTTCCACGGCCGTCAGAGACCCATTTCCTCCCATCTTTATCCGTCAGTGATGTAGGTCCTCATCTTCGTAACCGCCAGACACACACACACACACACACACACACACACACACACACACACACACACACACACACACGCACACATCTTCCTTCATGTGCAGTCATCAGAGACAAGGACCCCCTCAGCCTCCGTGGCCATTATACGCTCATTTTTCACCTGCAGCTCTCAAGAGGCGCGTCTTTGGCCGGTCCAAAGCCGTCAGAGACGATGTTCCTCTTTATAATCATCAGACACGCATCTCCTCCCTCCTCTGCTGTGTATCTTGTCTCATTCGTATGTATCAATAGCGCAGATTTTCCCTTTTGAAGCCATTAGAGTGGCATATTTCCCCCGTCCATAAGCCATTGGAGATGTATGTTGACCGTTCCTCAGCCGCGAGAGACGCAGACACACGTGTCCTCCTCCATCCCACAGTTGTCAGAAACACAAGTCATCCCTTTCATAGCCGTCAGAGACGCATGTTTCCTTTGCGCAGCCGTGGAAGACGCATGACCCCCTCGTCCACAGACGACGTGGACATATAGCCAGTTCCTTCGCTTCCATAATTTCCTTCTTCCAAACGGTCATATCAGGCAAGGATCTTGCCGCAGAGACCAGCCCCCCACCTCCTACCCACAGACCACTGTCGACCGCAGACTTCAACCCTCCACCTCCTACCCACCTACCTCGTCTTCTGCAGCAGCCACAGGCCGCTGCCTGGTCACACATCTTCCTCCCCTCTACTTCGTGGATTAACCCCGCAGGACGTCCCTTCGCCTAATAATTCTCTCAACGTCACGGTCTTGTGAAATGCGTTTTCTTTCTTTTTTTTTCTCAAGTTTTGATCGCTCGGTATTATATAGGTCCGGCTGGAGGCGCTGTGTCTCCCCACAACCCTCGCTATTTACGCCAGTTTGCGCTTGTCGAAGGCGCCATCTGGTTGGGTAATACCGCCCAACACGAAGCCCTCAGCCATTTTATTTACTTAGGGTTCGCTAAATTGGCTGATGCTTTGTAATCTGGGTTGGTTTTTTCGGGCCGGATTAAAGGGCGCCGTTGTGTTTGTTTGGTGAAACGCGGCGATTGCGTGTGTGTGTGTGTGTGTGTGTGTCTTGTGTGTGTGTGTGTGTGTGTGTCTTGTGTGTGTGTGTGTGTGTGTGTGTGTGTGTTTTACAGGAAGAGAATTTTACACTCGTATTGCCTCGTGTCTATACCTTATATATATATATATTTATATCCATGTCTTTCCTCCACTCTTATACGTGTACACACACACACACACCAGGTACTCATCTATCGACCACCCTTCAAGGGAGGATGAACATCTGGGTTGGGTATGGGTGGACAGCCGCAACCAGGATTCGAACCCATGCATGATGATCAGTGACGCCAGCCACTACACCCTTGTACGTGTGTGCCTCTTGGTCCCACACTGCGTCCCCGAAGTGGTCACGTTCATAACACGTTGAGCCTAATTTTCCCCCATTAATATTCACAGTCCAGTGAAGTGATCAAAATTCTCACAACTTATACATTTTGAACGCTTCGTCGAAGTGCTTGTATAGACAAAAGTGTTCTCTCTTTTTTTTCCGATATTTCAAACTTTAGGAAGCAAATTCTATCGTGACACGCTTGAAAAAGAAAAGAAGTAAGCTCCCTGTTCAACTGTGGAAGAGAGAGTGCGCCTGCATTGGGATGAGTGGAAGGACGTTCAGTGATTTTGATCGAAATGATGTTGAGGTACTGGTCTTGTTGTACTCTTGCCAGAGATGCATAGTGACCTATTGGCCTCCTTGCGTGCCTGCCTATTGCCAATGAGTGTATTATCTGCAGGACCTGTACGTAGGACATACAACCATCATGATAGTAACGATATGGGACGTATATATATATATATATATATATATATATATATATATATATATATATATATACACACACATATATATATATATATATATATATATATATATATATATATATATATATATATATATATATATATATATATACATATATATATATATATATATATATATATATATATATATATATATATATATATATATATATATATATATATATTCATATATATATATATGTTACTTTGAAAAGGTTAAAAAAGAAAGATTTTCCTTTTGTTATTCATTTCATGCCTTATGATGTGATGTCGGTAAGACGATCGTGAAAGAAACTGAGGACTTGAAAGTTTTGAGAAATATTAAAAGAAAGAAATGAAAGAAATAATGTATAGTATGGAGGTCAGTCGACGTGGTTCACAGTGAGAGGTGTGATAAATGACTCTTAGTTGCTCATTTGATTCCAGATATAAGACATATTATCTTACTATTCGAATTACGGTCTTTTTACCGGCTGTTATGTCAGTCCTCTCTCTTCCTTCCTGATAATGTCAACAGTTGAATACGGTTCTCATTCCTTCGTTGTAATTGCTTCTTATACGAAAGCAAGATGGAGTTGTTCTGCTCACAACAGCAGCGTCGTTATACAAGTGACGCAGCCGACCCAAGCTAAGCTGCCACCCCTTCGCATTATCAGAACTTTAGGCAAGATTCTAGTCAGGCGCGTCTGTATGCGTTTAGTCAGCGGGAAGTTTGAGGCAGGTGGCACAGCAGGTGAACAGCAAGGGAGGAGGGGGCCGGGCTTTCTAAAGAGGGAACTAGCAGCGAGTTGAACTCAGGGGTCCCTGCTGGGAGAAGCAGCGAAAATAGGAAGTGACGGGGTTACTGCTGAACGAAAGGCGAGGATAAGAAGTAGAGGGCCTGACTGCTGAGGGGAGAGAACGAACATGGGAAGTAGATAAGAAGCCCTAGGGGAGGGAGTGAAGACAGGAGGGTAAAGGGATCGTATTGAGGACGAGGATAGGAGAAGTCGAGGAGAGACACTGAGCGAGAGGAAGATCTAAGAGTTTACTAGCGTGTCAGTCGACCCTCCGAAGGTGAATTACACTCACCATAGTTCAGCATGAGAGGTGGTCATAGAACACGCACCCCTTGAACGCCACACAAAAAAAAAGAAAATATAATTTCGTCTGATTTATCGTAAACTTTGCTTTACTCTTGATCTATTGCTTTTGGTATATCTGCATGCCACACATATATCAGACTCTCTCCTAAAAGAGCTTTTGCATATGAGGGGCGAGGAGTCTGTGGCGGTATGCGAGAATGATTGCTGTTGCTTATGCTGTCCCTGTTGCTGTTCTTCCCTATTGCTGTTGCTTATGCTGTCCCTGTTGCTGTTCTTCCCTATTGCTGTTGCTTATGCTGTTCCTGCTGCTGTTCTTCCCTATTGCTGTTGCTTATGCTGTCCCTGTTGCTGTTCTTCCCTATTGCTGTTGCTTATGCTGTCCCTGTTGCTGTTCTTCCCTATTGCTGTTGCTTATGCTGTCCCTGTTGCTGTTCTTCCCTATTGCTGTTGCTTATGCTGTCCCTGTTGCTGTTCTTCCCTATTGCTGTTGCTTATGCTGTCCCTGTTGCTGTTCTTCCCTATTGCTGTTGCTTATGCTGTCCCTGTTGCTGTTCTTCCCTATTGCTGTTGCTTATGCTGTCCCTGTTGCTGTTCTTCCCTATTGCTGTTGCTTATGCTGTCCCTGTTGCTGTTCTTCCCTATTGCTGTTGCTTATGCTGTCCCTGTTGCTGTTCTTCCCTATTGCTGTTGCTTATGCTGTCCCTGTTGCTGTTCTTCCCTATTGCTGTTGCTTATGCTGTCCCTGTTGCTGTTCTTCCCTATTGCTGTTGCTTATGCTGTCCCTGTTGCTGTTCTTCCCTATTGCTGTTGCTTATGCTGTCCCTGTTGCTGTTCTTCCCTATTGCTGTTGCTTATGCTGTCCCTGTTGCTGTTCTTCCCTATTGCTGTTGCTTATGCTGTCCCTGTTGCTGTTCTTCCCTATTGCTGTTGCTTATGCTGTCCCTGTTGCTGTTCTTCCCTATTGCTGTTGCTTATGCTGTCCCTGTTGCTGTTCTTCCCTATTGCTGTTGCTTATGCTGTCCCTGTTGCTGTTCTTCCCTATTGCTGTTGCTTATGCTGTCCCTGTTGCTGTTCTTCCCTATTGCTGTTGCTTATGCTGTCCCTGTTGCTGTTCTTCCCTATTGCTGTTGCTTATGCTGTCCCTGTTGCTGTTCTTCCCTATTGCTGTTGCTTATGCTGTCCCTGTTGCTGTTCTTCCCTATTGCTGTTGCTTATGCTGTCCCTGTTGCTGTTCTTCCCTATTGCTGTTGCTTATGCTGTCCCTGTTGCTGTTCTTCCCTATTGCTGTTGCTTATGCTGTCCCTGTTGCTGTTCTTCCCTATTGCTGTTGCTTATGCTGTCCCTGTTGCTGTTCTTCCCTATTGCTGTTGCTTATGCTGTCCCTGTTGCTGTTCTTCCCTATTGCTGTTGCTTATGCTGTCCCTGTTGCTGTTCTTCCCTATTGCTGTTGCTTATGCTGTCCCTGTTGCTGTTCTTCCCTATTGCTGTTGCTTATGCTGTCCCTGTTGCTGTTCTTCCCTATTGCTGTTGCTTATGCTGTCCCTGTTGCTGTTCTTCCCTATTGCTGTTGCTTATGCTGTCCCTGTTGCTGTTCTTCCCTATTGCTGTTGCTTATGCTGTCCCTGTTGCTGTTCTTCCCTATTGCTGTTGCTTATGCTGTCCCTGTTGCTGTTCTTCCCTATTGCTGTTGCTTATGCTGTCCCTGTTGCTGTTCTTCCCTATTGCTGTTGCTTATGCTGTCCCTGTTGCTGTTCTTCCCTATTGCTGTTGCTTATGCTGTCCCTGTTGCTGTTCTTCCCTATTGCTGTTGCTTATGCTGTCCCTGTTGCTGTTCTTCCCTATTGCTGTTGCTTATGCTGTCCCTGTTGCTGTTCTTCCCTATTGCTGTTGCTTATGCTGTCCCTGTTGCTGTTCTTCCCTATTGCTGTTGCTTATGCTGTCCCTGTTGCTGTTCTTCCCTATTGCTGTTGCTTATGCTGTCCCTGTTGCTGTTCTTCCCTATTGCTGTTGCTTATGCTGTCCCTGTTGCTGTTCTTCCCTATTGCTGTTGCTTATGCTGTCCCTGTTGCTGTTCTTCCCTATTGCTGTTGCTTATGCTGTCCCTGTTGCTGTTCTTCCCTATTGCTGTTGCTTATGCTGTCCCTGTTGCTGTTCTTCCCTATTGCTGTTGCTTATGCTGTCCCTGTTGCTGTTCTTCCCTATTGCTGTTGCTTATGCTGTCCCTGTTGCTGTTCTTCCCTATTGCTGTTGCTTATGCTGTCCCTGTTGCTGTTCTTCCCTATTGCTGTTGCTTATGCTGTCCCTGTTGCTGTTCTTCCCTATTGCTGTTGCTTATGCTGTCCCTGTTGCTGTTCTTCCCTATTGCTGTTGCTTATGCTGTCCCTGTTGCTGTTCTTCCCTATTGCTGTTGCTTATGCTGTCCCTGTTGCTGTTCTTCCCTATTGCTGTTGCTTATGCTGTCCCTGTTGCTGTTCTTCCCTATTGCTGTTGCTTATGCTGTCCCTGTTGCTGTTCTTCCCTATTGCTGTTGCTTATGCTGTCCCTGTTGCTGTTCTTCCCTATTGCTGTTGCTTATGCTGTCCCTGTTGCTGTTCTTCCCTATTGCTGTTGCTTATGCTGTCCCTGTTGCTGTTCTTCCCTATTGCTGTTGCTTATGCTGTTCCTTGCTGCTGTTCTCTCTCTCTCTCTATTCTCTCTCTCTCTCTCTCTCTCTCTTCTCTCTCTCTCTCTCTCTCTCTCTCAAGGCGAAAGACAGGTGCCCGTCCATACATCGCTCTGTGTATGGCTCCGCCGACTCCCTGTCGTGTTTGCATCCACTTACCCCCTCGCCATGCTTCTTGCCTCTGCCTTACACCCACCTCACCTCTCCTGTGTATGCTTGCCATCCCTACCTCGTGGTATGTTTGCCTCCACCTACCTCCTACTGTGCTTGCGTCCTCCTTCTTCCTCCTCCTCCTCCTCCTCCTTCTCCACCTACCCCGAGCTGTACTCGACTCCATGTCTCCTGTTTTACGTGATTATTATTTGTGTTATGGTGAGAGAGTTTTAAACTCGTGTTGCCCTGTCTCTTTGTGAATACACACACACACACACAACACACACACACACACACACACACACACACACACACATACACACACACACACACACACACCAGCCTTAACCAGTAACCCATTTTTCGACCAACTCCGAGGGAATGATGAACACCTGGGCTGGATGCGAGTCGACTGCCGCACCCAAGATTCGAACCCATGCAGGGCCCGATCTCGAGTTGGTTCGTGCCTTCTCATGGTCACGAGTACTAACCACTGCCACGTGTGTGTGTGTGTGTGTGTGTGTGTGTGTGGGTGGGTGGGTGTGGGAGCGCCCTCCCGCTAGGATCAATCGACGAGATAGATCGATCATATAAACCGGTTGTATATTTATCACCATCATAACGATCATGTCCTTTGCCAAGATGAAAGGAATTAGAGTTTTGACGGTCTCCTCCTGTTGTTACTGAGGTGTTCCTCTTTCCTCCCCATTTCACCTCCGACGTCTTTCTCCCCATCTCCTTCTTCCATGTTTCCTTCCCTCCTCCACTCTTCAAATGTCCTTTTTTTTTTTCTCCTGTACAACTTTCCTTATCCGCTCCGCTCGTCTCCATCTCCCCCTTTTTTGCCTTGGTATTATCCAGAGTTTTGTACTTCCATAAGCTCCCCTGAGGGTTATCTCCCCCTCTCTCTCTCTCCCTTCTCCTCCCACACGTCCATAAGTTTTCGCTCTCCCCAGCTTTGGTTTCCTCACGTGTCGCTTACCTCCTCACACGTCTCGTCTCCTCCCCCTCTCTCACGCCTCTCTTCTCCCCTCACGCTTCTCTTGTCTCCCCTCATGCTTCTCTTCCTCCTCACCCCTTCCTTCCCTCCTTCACGCCTCCATCTTTTCCTTGCACCTGTCTTCCCCCCCCCCCCCTTCCCCCGACGTTTCCTTTCCCCTTTCACATCTCCCTTTCCCCTCACATCCCCCCCCCCCGGCGCTTGCTAATCAGGAGTGAGGGGAGGAAGTTCAGCTAATTGATAACGATGGGGGTGGGGGGGGGGGAAGAGGGAAAGACCAAGGTAAATGATGATGATGGTGAGGGAAGATGATGCACGGTGATGGTGATGCCATGATGATGATCATCTGTGTTCGTGTGATAGTGATGATGATCATCTGTGTTCGTGTGTTCGTGTGATAGTGATGATGACGATAATGGTAGTTCGTGACGTCATGGGTCAGGATGGTGGTGGTGATACCGGAAGGTGAGGGTGATGCATGGTACGAACCTGATGATAGTCAGTCTAGGAGATGGGGAGGTCGAGTCAAATTGGTAATGGTGGAGTGAGATGAGTGGGAGATGTTTGAACCCCTTCCAAACACACATCACCTGGAGGAGGAGAGAAGGAGGTGGAGGAAGACTACTTGGAGGAGGAGGAAGAGGAAGGCTACTTTGAGGAGGAGGAGGAGGAAGAGGAAGGCTACTTGGAGAAGAGTCTTGTCTCAGTACACAGCTATCGACGAACCTGAAGAAAATTAGGAAAGTTGTGGTGTAGAGAAGAGATATTAAGCAATTGATGAAAATGACGAAAGAATAAGATAAATGTAATTAATCTAATTCGTACAATAATCCCGAAGAGCCAGAGCGAGACGAGATTTCGTGGACGGGAAAAAAAAAAAATTTTGCCGAATTTCCTAATGTGTTGCCTTGGGGAACAATATATAATCCAGTAGATGCCTTATACTTTCCTAATCATAATGCCACGTTTGCCTCTCCTATCCGCAAAATTGATATATAAATTCCGAAATTGAAGGGGAACTGGTGGGAATTAAATACTAAAAAAATCACGAATATCGGTTAAAGCCTTTTGGCCTTTCGTGCCAAGACTCACTGTATTTTGTTCAACAGTCCAAGACCTACCCGCTGGTACCTTTATACTCGGTAATGTGTGGACTGCTTCCTAAACCCCCAATGTATTATGGTAATGCTCCGCGGTTTATGAATAACCATCAGGGTGCTGGAAAGGGAAACGGAGCCGGGGTGAGGGTTAGAGAGAGAGAGAGAGAGAGAGAGAGAGAGAGAGAGAGAGAGAGAGAGAGAGAGAGACTGTGGGGTGGTGCTCATGGAAGGGATTGCAAACGCATAAGGATTTAGCAAAACTAGCTTTAGTTTCTCCTGTTCGGTGGGAGTCTCCTCTCGTCACAGGAGCCTCTATGAGCTCATATTTGGTCTGGACTTCCAGACGTTGCGGAAGTAATTTAAAGAGTAATACCTCTTAACATCCAAGTTCTTTCCGAGTTTTCTTTCAAAATCTCGTCTCGACTTTCCATTCTTCCTTGATGGATCTATTATATCCACCACTCGGCACAGTAAACTCTCGGTCCTCTCTTCTGTGTAGATACTCCGTTTGTTAACCAACTGGTCGAATTCGTCCTCCCTGAACTCGCACAGTCCCTAGTAAGCCCCTGTTTCACGCCATTACTGTGTGTGGCCATTGGCAGCTGGAGGATGGACCGTTATAATGTCTTTTTCTTTCCCTACGCCGCTAAGCTTTGGAACTTTTTTTTTATCTTGACTTTTTTTTTCTTTTTAAGCGTATGCTTTCCCGAGAGAGAGAGAGAGAGAGAGAGAGAGAGAGAGAGAGAGAGAGAGAGAGAGAGAGAGAGATTATATTCAAGAAAGAACCGAAGACGGGTGCTGGGTTGGCTTAATCCTCGTCTTATGTCAAGACCTCGGTTGCTGGGTTACCATTTTTGTTGGGTTAAAAGAGAAAATGTTTGTGTGCGCTGGGAGTTTCCAACACGTTAGCAGGCAGGGAGCGACACAGGAGATTTGTGTTTTGCTCCGCGTGAAGCCAGCATTTGATCCCAATTGCACACCACCCATTCGGACGATGCCTAAGCCGCTTTGCGGATCATCCCATAGAAATTAACCACCGCAAATGGAACAGTAATTGAAAAGGCCATATTCCAAAGGCTGTGCGATGGAACGCATTTGTTTGATGGGAGCCTGCTAGCTCAGCTCTGTCAGCGCCCAGTATGGAGAGAGCTGGCGTGCCAGCGAACTCATTCCATAGGTTTCTGATCTAATTATGAAGGGGAAAAAACACATGAACATTCTGTTTTGGTGATGTTACAGATTACTGATATATTGTAGGTTATTGTATCATAATATGGTTAGGTGTGCGTTAGTTTATGGATACAGAGAGGGTTCGGCTAGGCTAGAAATGCGATTAACTCTTGTCTTCCTACCCGCTGATATTTATTTTCTTCCTTCCTTCCCCTCCTCTTCCGTTGTGACACCATTGAGTCTCTACCTAATGAGTTCTGTTGTTGACCCTAATGACCAGTGCACGTCCGTCTCCTCTTGGTTTCCTTTAGTTAAGCCTGGAGAGCATTGCTTCTAATGATACTCTTTAGTTGACTTTGACGACAATTGCACTTGTGTCACCCTTGTTAGTATCGTGTAGTTTACCTCAATTCCTTCTTCACGTGTGTTACCTCCGTCAGTACCCTGGAATTTGCTTTAATAACAACTGGTCACAGAAGCAAGGTAAAACCAGCTCCTGTGTCTGACCGAACTGATGGTTCGTCTCTCATTCTTTCTATCACTTGCTGCACGTATATTCATATTCCACACAAAATCTGCTTTCTTGAACCATCGAGGTAATGTTTCCACTGGTGCTACAGCTGTCTTTTACTCCTCCACCTGTACACATGACGCTCATAAACACCGCATTGGAAAGAGGTTTCGTGACGTATTGAATCGATCAGGATGGTTCGGGCATCCGATCCTTAGCGTGTTTACATTGTTCTTAACTTCAGCTTCCATGTTTTACAGCTGTATTTCAGGAAAACTTTGATACTCATGATAGAATGTGTACCCTGATATGTACCCTTTCTCTTCCAGGCAACAACTTCCGGTGCGACAAACGTTTGAGCTGGATGTTCAGCCTGCGCAACACCACAAGGAGCCTGTCGGTGCGTAGGAACCTGGACGAAGTCATTTGCTATCTGGAAGGCGCCACTGTCCCGCCCAGGCTCGCCGACGATGAGACCGTCACTCCTGCTTACGAGACCACCACATTAGGCATCGGTACGTACAGTGGGTAACTCTGGGCAAAGGAAAAATTGTATCCCTTCTCGTTTAGGTGTTGGAAAGTCACCATCAAGGGCGAGTTTGTATGCAGAGCTTATAAGCGACATAGTGTTGGGATAACAGTGGGAATGTACATTATGAAAAGTGATTCGAGAACCCAAAGTTAAAGAGTAGGTTTGGTCAAGATGTATCGAGACGCCAAACCCCCATTCAAATGACATACTCTGGTTTCAAGTCTGATACCAACCACCCTTCATTTACGGTCTGCTTGTAAGGCCTTATCCACGATATGCCCCATCCATGGCAGGCTCTATTTACATGCCAGAATTTCTCTTCATGCCAGATTCAATTCATTGGTAAAGCTCCATCCACATGTTCCAAGACACAATATATCATGCGTACTCTGTCTATCAACAGATCCTATGTTAGAAGGTCCTAAGAGCAGATTTTATTGGAATGTGTAACTGCCACCGTCCAGATTCAAGAATTATCAGTGTAAGGCAAAATTCCTGAAACAATGTACAGAGACCTACCCCTTTACATAATGTCTCATATAGGATCTGTAAATATTCTTAAGCATAAGTTGAGTTTCTTACACAGCATGCACCAATCACCGAGAACTGATAGTGTGATAACAGGGCAACGAACGATGCTTTCAACATTAGGACGCTGGCCACGATGTTTTAGGCCAGCTGGATGGCCCATATGCATCGTTGCCTACAGATATTCGTCTCTAGCTAGACTCATGCTCAAAAGTAGCCAAAAATGTAGCTTGAAATTTTAATGTGTATATGCTCTGAACCACAAGCTGAATGGCATTCACATCTAACATGTATTGTATACCTCATACTCAATATACACCAACCTCTACAACTTTTAAAGACTCGTTCAGCTAAGTAGACTCTTAAAAAGTTTTGACCCTACACACTGCATTACAAGGTACTTTTCTTTCAACATGCCTTTCACGTTACATTCACCCACATGATTCACTTTTGAAAAGAAAAAGTCCTTGCTTAATTTTCTCCCAAACGTAACATTAATAACCGAAGTACCTTTCTAGGTCCCATGATGAGGTTGCTGGCCCTACGAGAGTCCGAGTTACCCGACCCCATGGTACGCTGGATGCAGACAGCTGACCCAGATTGTGACGAGGAAGAGGAAGAAGTAGAGGAAGGCGAGATGACAGATGAGGACAAGGAAGACAAAAAACGCACCAGTCGTGGACGGAATGGACGTAGGCGGGTTAAGCAGAAGAACAAGGCCCAGAACGATATGGCCCCCGTTGAAGCAGAGCCAGAGCCTGAGTTCGGGATGCCTGTGGCAGAACACCACCCCCCTGCACCTGTTCAAGAGGAGTCCCGTGTCTACGGCAGTGGAGAAGTGACCACTCCTGCAGTTTTTACCTCCTCATTACTCTCAGTCTTGTCCTCATGCATGTGCATCCGCTCTGAGCTTTCATGCTGGGCTCGCAGTGTATTGAACAATTTGAAATTTTCTGAATTACAATAAGATTGTTTCTATCACAGAAAATTTTGTCTTCTGGCAGCATCCAGCAAGTAACTACAATGTATCAAGGGTTACGAAATTTTGCACACCATCCTGAGAGGATGATTTAAGTTGATATTATTTAAGGAACAATTTAAAATCATGGGTATATGTGAATACACATTGGCATTTGATATATATATATATATATATATATATATATATATATATATATATATATATATATATATATATATATATATATTCAAAATGCCTTTACTGACTCCCCAATCTTGGATGTGCCAAAGTGTATGTTGTTGAAAACAATATATATAATGATTAATTGATTCTTCACAAGATGATACAAACTTATTTGTCTGAAAGACCCTGATAAGTAGCTGTGTCCCTTGCCTTACCTCCTCAACCTCCGGACTTCGTCTGGTGTTACTGGTTTGCTTCAAACATTAAATCATTATCAATACAAATGGAACCTTTTGTACTGTCAGCACTCATTGATACAAGAAAGTATATTATAAATGGTCGGAAGTTAAATCGCTGAGATTTGATTACTAAGTAGGTTTAAGATGTAATGACTATTATATTGATAATTTCAATCATGTTCTGTGTACTGGTACAGTATGTGTATAAATGAGTTGCCTGGTTTGGCAGTTGGTAGAGGTGTTTTCATTCTTTGTCACTTTTAGTTACTTTTTAATTCCTTT
Source organism: Panulirus ornatus (assembly GCF_036320965.1). Classification (NCBI taxonomy): domain Eukaryota; kingdom Metazoa; phylum Arthropoda; class Malacostraca; order Decapoda; family Palinuridae; genus Panulirus; species Panulirus ornatus. Next base: position 25,643,543 of record NC_092266.1, on the reverse strand, counting down.
TTGATTTAATCTTGTATTTCTGTATTTTACTTTTGCTGAAGCTGCCACTGATTTCCTTTTGATTTTCTCATACCATGCTATCCTACTCTCTGTATAATATTATCTGTCTTCATCATCTTTTCCTACTCATCAAACTTCTACTCTCCATCCATTTTGCCACTCTTACAAGTGATCAACTGTCAGAGTGACTGTGTAAATGAAAGCTGTGTAAGAGACAACAACATGCTTCACCAATTTGTACATAGGCTTAAGTGTGCGACTGAACTATATTTTCTTACTGAGATGTTACAGTCAGTGTACAGTAGTTGCCACCCTCCTAGCCCACACTTATAGATGCACCTACTACAGTGAATTATCTCTGCCATAAGTTACTACTTCTGGGAATTTGTTACCATTTACAAAGAAGCCCACTTCTCCTTAATGATTTTTATTTCATTTTATCCAATACCGTTTTGGATTTCAGGAGGTCAGAGCATATAATTCACAGAGAGCAATAAACTTAATATTATGGCAATGTTTAACATAATTTTGTACACATTCATTAATCATGCATGAATGAAAGTACAATACTGAGTGATTCTTCAGAATTATACAGTGTTAGACTTGAAATTTGAAGTTTTTTAAAATAATCAAATTTAGCAGTTTTACTTTAGATAGATAAGTCTCCCTATTGCAACATCTTGTACGTTATACAAACAAATCATTATTGATAAATGCTATGGTTATCCTGTCCTCAGGTTTAGCAATGTTCACTGCCTTTGTTTTCCTATATTGTACATTTTTTTGTGATTATGCACTTAAATATCATTTAATTTGCTTAAGACCATGATTTTTACAAATGGAAATATGTGATGTTGAAAATCTTTTAAAATGGGATAAGCACCATACTTGGTTATCAGTTTCAAGTGCATATGTGGGTATAGTAATACTTTTTTCATAGAATGCAGTAAAGTTACAGTATCTGATGAACAGCCTTTTTTTTTTCTTTAGTAAAAACTGTACTAGTTTTCTTAAACTGGCAAGAAGGAAGGTTACATAGTTTAGTGAAATACCTGTATTAATCTGTAAAGTTGCTGTATTTTTTTTTTTTTTTTTTTTTTCAAATGGCCTCCACAGCCAGAGATGTTGCCTTTCCTAGTATGCATATATGACCTCAAATGTAAACAGTGGGTGGCTGGTGTTGCTTTTCTTGTAAATAGGTGCAACATCTTATTCTAATGGGGAAATTTTATATTGCAAATAATAGAAAGTAGACTGATAATAGAAACTGTTGTATTTCTAGATTACTATAAAAATTGCACATTAGTTATGACCCATTGCACAAATTATCAATTTATTTACCAAAGTTTTTAGAGAAACCTTAAAGGTCATTTACAAGTTATGTTAATCAAGATTTCCATGTTATGATTATTTTATCCCACTGACTTTTTAAATTGTAAAATGATTTAGATAGGCAATGTAACAATTTAATCATGTTGTAGTGTATTTTAAAACTTTATATTTTATTTGCGTTCTTTCTTTTTATATTGGTAAGATTCTGATTGTGTTCAGCGAGTGGTTACAGTTTACAGTAGTTTAACTCAATCAATGGTTGATTGTGAGGAATTACACGTTATGGACAGAGTTACAATTTGGTTGGTTTTCCTTGAAAGAAAAAAAAAAAGAATATTATTGCTCACTCCATAACAATGATTCACTCCCAAGGCCTCATGAACATAATGATGTAGGAAAATATGTGAGTTTTTGAGATTTATTGGGGGTCTGTACTACATCTTTGTTTAAGAGTAGGAGTTGAATCTGTGTAGATACTGTACTGTTATATGGTATTATAGATACTAAGTAAAAATGCTCAGTTACTAAAACTCACATATTTGTTAGGGATTTGAAGTTAATAGGAGACATGACTGAATAGTAAAAATAATACATTTCTTCCTTAAGACATATATTTCTTTCATAGGTGGCAGGACTTATGAATCATATTGATGTATAATAAATAACTTGAGAATTGATATTCTCAACTGTAATGTGTAGTGAACTGAATATCCAGGTAATCATGTTCTACCCTGCAAATGGGTGTGCTTTTCTAAGTGTGCTTCACTGGATGTGTTCAGGAAATCTACTAGTATGAAGATAGTTGATTATACAGTTTCAAAGTGAAAAGAGTAATCTGCAAATTCCAGGTGCTTCTCATGCCACTGAGTTGGGACTGACCATATTACAGTGTATATGAATGCTCGTATGTAAAAATTAGCATTGCTGTCCTCTAAAGTTTTTTTAAAGTTTTAACTTGATTCCTGCTGTAGTGATCTACAAAGTGTTACAATAAGAGGACTGTATTATTGAAAGGTCTGCAACAGTCAAGAAAAGTATTCATAGGCTGCATCTTCAATTGCCTAGATAGAATTCAGTCTCCAATTACTGGCTTGTGGTGTGCAAAGGTATACCACAGTTTTAAGAAATGAATTATCTCTATACTCACAGATCCTGTACTAACCACACATGAATGCCTAGGAAGAACAGAATAGCTAAGCAGGTCTTTAGAACTGCTGCATAGATACTTTAGTATCTTTTCACATGAATCAGGGTTTTTTTAAGAAAAGGGCCATAAATAGCGGTGACTCACTTCATGATCCATGGGGTTGAGATTATAGCCGACCTACTGTACTGGTATATGTTGTAATGTTTAATTGTCCACATTCAAAAAGTACTTTGGAGGATAAATATTAAAACATGTCCGCTGCTGCCTCCAACGGGACTCAGCCAGTCTTATAGAAGGTATATGAAATGTGCTAAAAAATATACAAAAAAACAGACTAAGTAATACTGCTTGCTTCCATTGACTGCAGAAATCAAGATGGTGTAATCAAAGGAATTTATAGTATCATTACACCTAGATCCCAGATCATATACTGTACCAAGTAACCTTTGTGGGAAAATTATTACAGTTGTTCCATAAGCTTTCATGCAATATTTATTGTGTATAACAACCGTTAGATAAATTAGACTGTAATATAGCAAGATAGGAGAAATTTCTTTTCATAGAATTCATTAGTATTATGCTTAAATCATTAGTATTGAAATCAGGTTTCTACAAGTGTACCTCTAAAGTTATATTTCAGGGTATGTCTGGGATGTAGGCTGTATTATACTACAGAATATTGAACATTTTGATTGTAAAATGTTCTCAGTACCATTAAAACATTAGCCATGCATACTACAAAAGATAAAGAGCTTGTTGTTATTTTATAAAAAAAAAATGTGTCTTCGATACTGGCCAGTTTATGGACTAGTTTTTTGCCTAGTTCCATGGCTTGCTAGTGCTAGTCGTCTGGCTAGAGTGAATGTTTCGTAGTGCAGATGTACATGCATCATATTGGTTATAGTGTGTGCATATTATTTCTCATTTAATACAGTAGTGTTGTGGAAGATGTGTGTCTCTCTTAACCTTTGTATCGCAAAATGAATATGACATGAGCAGTTCAGTTTGTGAATATAGTCTGGAGATGGACATTAAACTCTTTTAGCTCCTTAACACATGGTATATTATATGCTTATGATTTGGAAAAAAAAGAATTGGGGAATTTGCTCTCATTAGTGCATGGCTACTTCTTGGAACTGTTGATACTAAATGTACTGATTCATGTTAGATTCTCTGTGGTAATGAAGTAATCTCCTGAAATGTACACCTGTTAAAAATAGGATACTGTACTCAGCCCCTATGATTTGTCATAAATCTTTTGTTCTGTTTTTGTTATAATTTTTCAATCCTGGTTGAATCCACATGCCAAGATTCTTGCACCAAGTAACTGTAAAGAAGTTTCTTACCTGTCAGATAAAAAGACTTACCAATGCAAGCAAGTGAATGCTGAAAAGGGCGAATTGAATCCACATTTAAGAATATAATGATAGGGATGTGTTTAAGGAAGACACTTCAGTGACAGAAAAACTGAAGAAGAAAAGGAGGAGGATAATCTAACATTTGGAAGATTGTCTGGAAACAAATCAAAATCATATATGTAAGAATATGAATAAATTTGAGGGGATAAAATGAATTTCACCAGTGCTGAGCATGAAAATTCTGAAAGAGAAGATACTGAATGACAGGGTTAGTGCAAGTGTGTGCTATATAGATAGATTATTATTGACATATATTGACATGTAAGCTTCAAGGTTGCATCCCTAGCAGGGGTAGGGAAATGATGGACTCCTTTATAGTAAAGAAGGTCCTTGACTAAATTGCACTAATATCAATCCATTAATGTTCATATAGTTTCACTGGTTGGGACCTCCCACTGTGTAACTATTTTCAAATGGAACCCAGTAAAGCTGAAGATAAATTTCATTTGATATGTGTTTTTGACAACGAATCTTGTTTAGGAAAACTGTGGAAAAGAATGTGTTTTGGAAAATGACCAAACCATGTGTTCGTTTGTCAGAGGTGTCTTTACCTCTGCCTAGAGTTAAAATGCTTAAAGCACTTGGGTGATATAGATGGACTTTGTTGCTTGGTATATACATTCTTCTTATTATTCATTTCTCTTTTTCATGAAAGAGGTCATTAATAAGGCCACCAGTACCCAAACAGCAAAAGGCTTGGTAATCTAGTATTTACAACCAAAATTGTTAACATGACTACATGGCAACTAAACTTGTTCGTGGTTTCTGGATTGTGAAGCAGATGTGATGATGCTGTTTTTTGTGCTGAAATGCAAATTGATTGGTAAGTAAAATGGTGAAGTATATTCTACATCTAGAAAAATATATGGTTACCTTTGAATTGCTAGCTGCTTCTGGGAAGGCTGTGTCTAAAGGTAAAAGAAAAACATATGGCAGAGATGACCTCAAAGTACATGAGGAACCAATTTAGAAATGGCAGAGAAACTAAATCAAGAAAAAATGTGATCCAGGTTCTTCTTCAGAATCGTATTCACTACAAAATATGACATGTTCCATTTAAGCTTCTTGGTTTTGGTAAGACAAATAATAATAGGGAAGATTATCTCCCTTGCTTTCTGAAATAGTTTTGGTTCTCGTGAAATAATCAGTGCCTCTGAATACCAGGTGACCATCTCTAAAGTTTTCTTGACATCAGTTTCAGGTCACACTGCTAATGTTTTCTGACTCCAATAAGATATTCAATCCGAACTTCAGAAAATATATGGTACCTACAAAACTTTAAAATTCATCCATTCATAGGTCCTAGGAGTGATGAGCAACCTCAGTCACGATGGTTTTCCAAACTAAAACAAAGCAAAAGAACAATGCATGACAAATTTTTAAATCTGTACAGGTCAGGATAGCTGGAGGCATTCCATCATGTATTTTTCAAATAATAGAAAGTTATGTTAATTTTTGATCCGACACATTAGCTATAAAAGGAATACTAAAAACGTTTCCTTCATGCTAAACTGGTAGGACAAAGTTGTGCAACAACTGATATGTGTCTGATGAAACTGTAAATATGTCTGTCTCCATCTGTCTGGAGAGACGGATTTATACACTTTTGTTCAGGAATCATGGAGTTTTGTTTGCAGGTTTTTCAGCATAGGAGTTAGTAACCAGTCAGACACAATGTTATATTCCTCTTAAAACACTATATCAGGAGGGAAACTTTTAAGTGATTTTCATGCACTTCCAAAAGTTTGTAGAAAATGTCGTAGCTTGTAATGAGTAAATTCAGAACAGTTATTGATTTCCATTTGTTAGGGTTCCAACTACTTACTTTTTTCTAGACACTTGAATTTAAGAGACACTTAGAATAACTTAACTGCTTTCAGATTATTACATGATTCAAGACTGTAAGTTGACATCCTTTTGCATAAGAAAAGGAAAACTATTATTGTCCTTAATATGTTAGCTTTATGTAGGCAACAGAGTTATGACTTATTCTTATTTAGAACTTGGGGGAAAGACAATGGTGACTATGATGTTATGTGGTTGCCCTTTTGAATAATACAGTTTGAAGAAAGTACAGAAAACAATGTCTTATCAATATTTCTAAATGAAATTTTTGACCAGGTTTCCGAATTCAAATTTACTCTTGAATTTGATAATAGCTCCATAGTTTTACATGCATAAAGGTGGACAATGGAACACTTTATTGCTCAACCTGGGTAGTGTTTTAAAATTGATCATACAAATAATCGAATAAATTAATGATTTTTGTGTGTTTCACAGAGGGACATCATAAAGTAGGTTCAAACCGAAAAATGGTATATATAAAGCAGCAGTAATTTCAAGAGAAATACATGAATACAATATCACCAACAGTAGAGAGAGCTTAGACTATAGAACAGAAACATACGATTAAAATATCAAGAATGTATGAAGAAATATAGTAAAGTATCATAGATAAGTGGAAACAATAAGCTTAACTATAGGTAAACAAAAAAAAAATGGCCTTGGATTTATGGTAAGAATCGCGGTCATTGTAAGTCATCAAAGCTTGCCATTAACTGTATCGTACCCAGTTATTCAAAGAGGGATAAGGATATGGGCCGCCAACAGGCAAAGGCCCGTGTCAGACAAATCTTTTAAGAAGAAGAAAAAAAAGGGCTGAGGTTTTAGCCACGTACATTTATCACGTATTTTGAAATATCAACTAAACCAGATAGACATATACGTGAAAGCAAGCAGAGGGACGTTATTCTACTTTAAATGAATTATATATATATACCCATGTGTTCATGCTTGATGGTGTCATGCATATTACAGTGGAATTAACTCTATCAAAATTCAAGCAAAACTTTTTATATTATCAGCGTCCAACGTACAGAATGCGAATATTCTGATACCATTTTCATAGACTACTTCATCTTCAAAAATTCTCCCCTATTTTATGTTCATAATTCAAGCCATTAACTGTTTTAACATGAGCGTTCGTAAGATTAATGAAATTTGAAATTCAAATACCCTCTCGCGAATGATGTCGTGTCGTCGTTTGTCACATTACTTTTGTAAATGATAGTAGTGTACAAATACAGACTGGGAGAAATTCGGGAAAATTTATGAATAAGCAGTCCATGTTCTAGGTCGCTAAGTGTAAAACCTTCACAACCAAGTGAAATTACTCCTCACACATTTTCTTTATTGTTTATATGATAATTATCATTATCATTATTACCCGTATTGATATTATGTCGTCGAGAATACAGTTAAGGAACCTAGTATATAAAAAAAGGAATATGTGAATGGAAAATAAATGGAGTAGATGCGCGTTTAGTTTCATACCATAGCTGATACCTTCTCAATCAGCGGGACTCGGACAGCGTTAATGGACAGCGACAGGGGTCAGAACTCCACCTCGAACGAGTGTTGGGGGTGTAAGGTTTATGGAACATTGCGCCTTCTCGATCACTTTTTGCTGTGTAAGAAACTACCTCCGATGATGCCAGGGGCAAGAGGTTGATTACAATGTAAACTTGATTTATCTGCTAGAAAATATGTGCATGGCAAAGAAAGAGTTCATGTTTTTTTCTTAAATAGACGTGCGAATGCGCAGGTTCATGAAAAACGTAAAGAAAGCAGGTCGTCAGGATAACTGATACTCCTATCGTGAAAAACTAACAAACTATAGCATCCAGGAAAGCAAGTGGAATGAACGATTAACATTTATATGAAATGTCTATATCAAAAGTGTCTGCATGATTCAAACCATCAACCATGGCAATGGGAAAGTTCGTATTTGATCAACGGAAGTTGAAAATAACCTCATACAAATGGTATCATGTTGCCATTTATTTTCACTTTTACAAAAATGATAAATGATAAAGAAATCTATGAGTACTTTTTTTCTGTAAATGATGAGGGTGTACAAGTACTAATGACTGAGGAGAATTCGCTCACGTATTTGATTATGAATAAAGCAAGCTTTGATCCGGGTTCTTGAGAAGTTTAATAAAACCTCCCAAACTAAGTCAAATTGCATTTTAAATGCTTTTTATTGTTAATTCTATATTCTAGTTATGTTCTAGGATATAAGTCGCCAAACCAAGGCTGTAGATAATAAAAAAGTGACCTGATATGGAAAGAAATTGGCGTGGATGCACGGCTGGTTTGGTACCATAACTTTAACTGGTAGTTTCTGTCAGTCGACAACAGGCTTAGGAGGAAGGTAGACGTGCCTGGTGTTTGTACCTTCACAGAAGTTTTCAGTTTAGTTAGTGCCTTCACTTACGCGTCAGTTGAACATATAGCCATCCCGCGCGCCATGTAAGTAGACCATGGCCGTTCTGAACACCGTAGGAACCACCTTTAATGATGGTTGAGGGAGTTAGGTTGGTTGTTAATATAAACCTTTGATAAATCTGATGGAAAATGTTTATTCACAATTAGCAAGGAGAATGTATGTACATAGTGGTTAAACCTCAGTGACGTAACTTACAGATTTCTCTTTCTCGTAGTCATGCGAATAGGTAGTTTCATGAAAATGTATAGAAAAGTCATCAAGGTGACTCATAATTCTAAACTGGAACACGTATGTACTGTCAGCATGCTAAACTAACACCAGGAAACTAAGTGGAATTGTCTATTATTTAAACGAAACCATTACATCATCCGTGCTCGACATAGAGAATGCGAATATTATATGAAACCATTTTCATGGATTATTTTATCCATTCTTTTTTTTATTAAAGTTCATGATTCAAATTATTAACTATTGTAACATTAACGTTCGTATTAGATTAACGAAGCTTAATAAGCTCTTGCGATTACCGGTAGTAATTTTGATATTTTTTTTTATAGAAATTAAAAGTGAATTATGATTTTGATGATAGTGCATAGATACTGACAGGATATTCGCCCACGGTGTTAGTTATGAACAAGTAGGCCGTGTTTCAGGTTGCTGAGAGTAAGTGAAAAAAAGCTCAAGTGATTGAAATTATTCCTCACACATGTTCTTTATTGGTATTACTATCGTTAATATATTTTGTTTTGGTCAAAGGTAGACCAACCAAAAAAGGCTGATTAAAAAAGTGACCTGTTATAAAAAGTAAAATGGTGTGGATACACTGTTGGTCTAATACCATAACTTGGTTGTTAACCTGTGACAGGCTGTTTTGGAAGGTTGTGGTGTGACGTTTAAATTTCGCTCGTGCTTCGCTTATGTGCCATTCAGACATTACGCCTTCCTTCCCATCTAGCCCTAGGCAGACCACAGGCCTACTGGTGGTGGTGGAGGCAGGTAGGTTGGTGTTTTTGTATCCACTTTTGGCATCTAGTCGGTAAAACCCACTGTATCAAACTATAAAATGGAGCTTGTGCAATGAGTCGACTTTGCAACAACCTATGTAATATTAGCCCACCGAGGTATGACAAAGACTCCTTGTGACCTCTGTAATCCTTTGTAATATTAGCCCACTGAGGTTTGGCAAAGACTCCTTGTGACCACTGTAATCCTTTGTAATATTAACCCACTGAGGTTTGACAAAGACTCCTTGTGACCACTGTAATCCTTCTGCGTTACCGGTTCCAGGATGAGGATGAGGTGCACAATAGATTTGCCGGGATACCGGCACAAATCAGATATATAAACCTTCGGCACAGCTGATGGAAAATGTATATGCTTCAGTGAACCTATCTCGGTACCGTGACGTACAATTTGCCGTGGAGGTAATGTCAGTTTTAAGTATGATTCGTCCAGAGAGATCGGTAACCTGTAACTACATCTAAGGATGGTGGGTGGGAAACATACGAGGAATGAGCTATTATGGGCCGGACGCCATTGCAGTACGACGTGTTATTAACGAACTCCTTACCCGAATTTTTTGCTGCCTTTTCTTCTTTTCTGGCATTCCCTCTCTTTTTCTTTTCCACCCAAATCTCATGATTTATAAACGATGATAAAGGCTGATAAAAAAAAAAAGATAAGCCAGCCCGGGTGGCTTTTTTTTTTTTTTTTTCCGACCGATAACACTTACTTCTTGTAGTAGCATATACTGCGTATGGTTCATTTCCTTGTTGAAGGGTTACATTCAGAACAGTATGAAAGGCGTTTGTTGCCCTAATTGGTAATTGAATAGGCCATCTTAGAAGGTTGCAGTTACTTATGTGACGTTTGTTCTCTTGCCCTACGTCGTCGTTGTACATCAAAGTGGTGAATTTGGAAAATATTTGCTTTACTCATTTAGTAAAACGATGGTATACATTTCGCTTTGTTTCATGTTTTTTATTAGATACTTATTTTTTGCTTAACACAATCTATACCTAATCATTTTGTAATCTGATTTTAAATCCGCAAATTATTTCTGTCATATTTCGTTTGAAAATATAACTTCATAATTTGTTCTTACAATATTCGAATGAAAAACTGTTTGAGCATTTAGTAACTAATTTCTGTTGCCATTTCACAATATTGCTTTCATGAAAAAAATATAAGCGAACCTGTTAGCTGCCAGGTACTGCTTTTCTTATTGAAAGTTTCTGTAAATTGTGACATCATTTCGTGAGGATATTGTTCAGAGTTTATTTATAAGTGACATGATTGTAGTAGTAGTGCGATCCAGTAATTTCATGAATATGGAAAGAAAGTAGGTCGTCAGAGTAGCCAGTTGCCCTTACCTGGAACGCATCCGTACTGTCAACATGCAAAATTAATACCTAGGAAGCCAAGTGGAATGGAATGGGCTAGTAAAATTTAACGGAACTTTTATACCGTGTTCGATATTCAGACACCATTTTCATGGATGACTTTATGTTAAAAGAATTCCTTCTCTTTTTTTTTTAATGTTCGCGATTGAAACCATTAACTGTTCGAACATAACATTTGATTAATGGAACTTGAAAATAGTGTCTTACGAATGATGTCACGTCTCGATTATATTCGTTCCTTTTAATAAAGTAATGTGTTATGATGTTTTTCGTAAACGACGGTGTGCAATATATTGATGGAAATTCGCCACTGGGGTCATTTACGAACGAGCAGTCCGTGCTCCACGTTGCTTAGCGAGAAGTTGAATTTAGCAAGGCCTTCGCTTACCTGCTGATTGAACATCTCGCCTTCCACTCCAATCCACCTTCATTCAAGAATATATTCTTATCCAATACTGTACAGTGGTTGCTATAAACTTACATTATATATTGTTTACTTTATACTTGTAGTAGGATTACATTCTTTTCACCCAATACTGTACGTTGTTCCTCACCACAGTACTTTTAGGAAATATCATTCTGACACTGTCAAGCTTTGTGTTCATAACGACAACAGCTGAAGTAGAGACAGAGGCTCAATAGACTTCCTTATCCTCCTTCAGCCATTACCAGGGGCTTAGGTTCCGTATAGGATTACTACTTATAGCGAAGCAAGTGTCCGTACACTGCGTAACGTTTAACTTACAGGGTATTATTAACTATGAACCAGAAGCTACCGCCTGAGCCTTGTCATTTGGTGTTAGGACGACTTTTATATACTTTTCTGTTTTGATTCTGAGGTGCAGTAAAAACACTTGCTGAAAACCATGGGTCGTCAGGGAGTCCACTGCTTTCTGTACTTCCACGGTTAAGGACGTTTCAATCCCACTTTCAAGACCGGACGAAATTTCCGATGCTTCACTGTCTACATAAGTTTCTGAGCCTCTGTTAACGAGCTTCCGCAGTGAAAGTATAGTTGTTTCCCCTCATATTATGGCTCACTTTCGCCTCTTTCCTGATTCTTTCGTCTCCTTCTTGGGAACATTCCTTTGAACGTCTGCGTTTGGTCGAACGAATTTCCCCACTTCAGATTAGACTAATTTGAATCAGTGAGTTGTAGATTTTCTCGAGCCGTCTGTCTTGTTTAGCGGCGGACGTTTTGCGTACGATTCCAGATTCGAATCGTACAATAAATGCGCAGCGAATGGAACTCTGGGAGCTGAAGTGAGCTATAGCGAGGGTGAAGGGGCGGAGGTCCTGGATGAATTGAGGAATGTGTGGGAAGAGTGGCCACTGCGGGTGAGGACAAAGATAAAGTACGGAAAAAGATGACTGTCTTTGAAATGAAAAGTTTTAGGACAAAGTGTGTGTGAGGAAGGTAAAAGAGAGAGGTGGTAGGAAGTGTTTGCATGTGAGAGCTTAAGAGTGCTGAAATGTTTTGGACATATGGGGGAGGACGAGTAAGGATAGGATAACTTTTTAAAAGGGTATGCTTGTCGTAAGTGGGGGGGGGGGGGGGGGGGCAAGGAAGACTGGGAAGCCAAGGAGGAGGTGGAAGGATGGAGCGAAAGATGCTTTGAGTGTTCGTTTGGCTTGATCATGCCGGAGAGAGATAGACGTGCAAAGAGCGATGTGGTATACAGGGTGCGACATGCTTTCAGTGGTGCTGAGGCAAAGTATATGAAACAGTTGGGGGAAACCACACAAAGTTCTGTGGGGCCTACTTGTCGATGTGATGGTGGCTAGCGTTTCGCTGCCTTATACATAACATTAGAGAGTAGATGTGAGCGAATGTGACCATTCTCCTGTTCCTGGCGCCACCCCGCTACCGTGGAAAACTGCGAAAAAGTATTAAGAAATATAGAAAGGTATAACAGACTGGGTTTATAAAGATGTAAATGCTGTCGTTATTCATCTTCCTGGTGTCATTTCGGAAAGGTAGGAGAGGCAGTTAGGTAAAAGAAATAATTGATTACGGAGGTAAGAGGTCCAAAGTTAATGTTCTCTCGTTATCACTGGTAAATTATAAGTCACGATTTTCCACCCCTCCCTAACTCAAGTTCGGGCTATTCTCATGTCCCAGCATACTTAAGCATTGTTTTGAAGTTGCCAGTAGTAGTAGTAAAGTGTTCAAACTGAAAATTGTATTATACATCTGAACCTACTCGAGAAAATGTTACCAGTTTCACGTCTAAAACGCCAGCGATCATTTAAAACAGGCGACGCTTTAGGAACGGCAACACTATTTCAGGGTTGTTTCGGCTTTACGACAGCGCGCGGGGGAGACCATCTCTCCAAGGTTATGGAAACGGCTGGGGGCACAAAATTGCATCAGTTTCTCTCTCTCTGAATACCGTCCTGACTACACACGAATGATTTGCCGCACTTGATGGAATTTTTGCATACGATTTTCTCGTGAATCCTGAACTTCATTCATAGTTTACGTTTTTTTTTGTGCGATTTTATTTATAGATGGTGGTCATTTGTTTTAGGATCAGAGTTCATTTGACAAAATATCTTGACGGTATAGGGTTTCATGATCTTCAAATACTCGAGGCAAATTAGTTCTAAGGTAGCGAATATTTAGCTTATTTTTTCACGTTTTTTCTTTTAGATAGCTTCGCAGCAGTGATCCCGTTTTACAAACCTGTCGTTTGTTACAAGTGTATTGTGAAATAAGAACAGTAAACTTTTTTCTCTGAATTTACGCTCCGTCATCTGTTGGACCTTCGATTTGATTTCAGCGAACAGCTGTGTGTTGCCTGGGTATTTATAGAGTTCACTAGGCACACCCCATCGTTTCTTTGGCTCCTCCTCGTATAGCCTGTGGTATCATGTAGACTCCATGGAATCAGAATCTACTTCCGATCCTTATTTTTCAGTCCTCATGCTCGTCATGTAGACTCCATGGAATCAGAATGTACTTCCGATCCTTATTTTTCAGTCCTCATGCTCGGCTAACGGTTTCCCGGGCGAACATGCGTGAGAGGCAGTACTTCGCAGGTCAGCAGTGACTTATTATTGCTTCATCTTTGACGTAGCCATCTCTCACAGTTGCTGTCAACAACAACAGCTGCGTAGTCTAAAACGTTTTCTCCGACTGTGACAAGTGGAGCCGGTAAGTAGCGAGCGACGTTGACAAGTAAAGCGTCTTAGGCATTCCCGTTTTTTTTTTCAGTGCGTAACGGTCTTTCGTCCGTGAAGCCCGGGCCGTAATATTACTTGCCGCTACGAAACCAGCGTTGGCGATATTGATTATTCCCCCCAAAAATCTCACGTATCTTTAGAATTGACGGTTAAATATTTTGTTTGCATATAACACGGGATTGACGGTTGAATTTTGTGTTTGCTTATATCACCGGGCAACATTAAGGTCACGGAAATTTCTGTAATAATCGCCAAAACTTGGGAAGATTAACATGAAGGACCATTTTCAGCATCCGGCCGGAGTGGGTAGCCAATCCATCCATTTGGCCCCAGTTCAAAAAGTCCCGGACGGGGAAGGCCAACCCCTGGGATGAATCGTAAACGAACGTTATGTTTTCTACACTGTGCTAGTGATTGGTGCCTTCCCTTAAGAGACTTGATCGTGAACAGTTAAAGCGTTGTGTAATGACCAGCAATGACCCTGGGGGGGCGGGGGGGTGGAGAGAGAGAGAGAGAGAGAGAGAGAGAGAGAGAGAGAGAGAGAGAGAGAGAGAGAGAGAGATGAAAACTATCATGGTCACATCAGAAGTCATATCGAGGTTGTAGGTGAATTTTTTTTTTACTCGGATAAAGTAATTCAAGAAACAGATTGTCTTGTTACTCGCATCGCCCATCATGATTTTATTTTGGGTGTATTAGTTTTTTTTTCCACTTTTTGAAATGATTTAGGTCGCATATCAAAGCACATACGTCTTGCCTGTGTATCTGAGTTTAAATAGAGACAGTTTTGTAGTAGAATAGGCATGTCGAGCGTGGCTATTTACATACGAAATATGGTGACCGAGTGCTTGCACATTGACTAGGCTTCTGAGGAGTTGCCAGTTCAGTTTTCCTTTTTGTGGTAATTGAATTGCCGTGTCAGTGGTGGAAATAGGCTATAGACTAGGCCATCTTGAGTGAAAGGATGAAATGATGTGTGATAAAGAATGTAGGAAAAAATATAGTCAAGCATAAGGAAATATCCACTGAATACCCTTAGAACATCGAAGTGGCAGTGGGAATGTGCGTAGAAACTGAGAGGAAGATGATGGGAGGTTTCTGGTAACAAGGGAATTACTTCGGGAAGTCGACTTTAAATTACCAGTTAAGCCCTGAAGGTCTACTCAAGAAGTTGAGTCATCGTACTTCGGTGGGTAAGTCGTTAATGTCGTCTGAGTAAGGTTTTCATTGATCTCGTAATCCAGTGTAAATGTAAACGACACTTAAACGACAGTAAACGACAGTAATAATGCAGGCCTGAACAATGACAACAAGTGCGCTCATCGGCATCCTTATTAGTTTCTCTCTGCCTGAATGTAAATCGGGCACATGGTCGGGAAGGTGCATTTCACTTGCCATTTATAAAAGTGATTTGATTCGAGGTTGATCTTGTTTTTCAACTCCCCCGAGTAGTCCAATCGTCCGCTACTCGTACTGAGAGATTGGGTCGCTTTGCAGTTTTTCTTTTAAGATTCCGGCGTCGGATATATCTGTCTATTAATCAGTCTATATCTATCATGTCTGTATATGTATCTCCCCCCCCCCCACTGAGATGCTTATGTTACTTGAAAGCAAGGCTACATCACATTCTTTTTTAAAGATAATATTTAGGAAAATGTTCTGTGATACTTGGGGTTATGTGGAAGCGAAAAGAAGGGAAGACATTCGAGATGAGTTCTCTGAGGCAGACCGAAATCTACCGTGGCTTCGGCGTCGAAGCTGGAGGCCTAGCTTCGACGACAGGTACGGGTATATATATATGTATTTTCGGAGTGCCACGACTGGCACAGGACGGGTGTGTGTTCCGTGGTTGCCATTACTGGCGTAGGCCCGGTATGTGTGTTCTCGGAGTACCATTACTAGCTGAAATCGAATGAGTGTTCTCTGGTCGCCATTACTGGCACAGGTCGGGTGTATGTTGTCTGGTTTCCGTTACTGGCACAGGTGGGGCCCTTGTGATAGTACAGTGGGCTCTTTCAGGCACGGGTATGTTTTGTATGTAGTAATACGCCATCCTCTGTGTTCGAGACCCTGTTTGTATGGAGGATAAGAATTGGAAACTCAAAACTGAGACTTAGATGGTAGGTTTGTACTGCAGGTGAAGATCTTCGTCCTTTTTTTTTTCTGTGCTGTACGAGTTGTCTCGTGCCCAGCCAGGCCACATATGACCACATATCGGCGATGGTTTGGTATGTGTTAAATTAGGCATAGGTACATATATATATATATATATATATATATATATATATATATATATATATATATATATATATAGGTATCATAATGTGGTCATATCGCAGCTTCACCAGTACTACATTACGAATGGAAAAATGTTTTTATAGTTACCCAATTAATTTGTTTTTCTGTCGAATCTTGTTAGAGAGAAAATGACGTGTAGGAGTAACTTGTACGTTTTCATATTTTGGAGAAAATTCCTATTTCTGAGTGTGAGCGTATGTTTATGAACGAAGTCTTCTGAATTATTTCTTGGAATCCAGATGTGAATTAGAAGTACTCGAATGAAAGTACAGCTGTGTCATGAGGGATTTGAGGAGAACGCACCTCATCATATGGCGTAACGGAGTAGACCGCAATTGTTGGTATATTTTATCCATAACTGTAAAGGTAATTCTCATCCCTTAGCAAAATTAGGCTAGTTTTTCTGTAGTGTTTTTCTTATAGAATAATTTCACACATTTGCAAAGCAATTGACCACATATTTCTCGATTTTGATTATATAAACATTGTAGACTTCGGAAAAAGTACCATAAACAATTATTTGAAAACGTTGTATTAGCTCCTTTAAACTCGGTAAATAACGTTCTCTTTTACAAACAGAATGAAAGTGATAAATGAACGTTATATACTATATGTGGTGATGAGTTTTTTCATTTGGAAAAAGTATTTGAAGTAGCTGCGAAAATTAATATAATAGTCGACCATGAAGAATTACGTTTTCTCTCGCGCATTGCAACATAGAGAACGTGTGCTTTTTACAGGATGGACTACAATGTCTCGTGCCCCCTCTTAAATTTTGAATTGTATATCGCGCTTTTTGTTTGGTAGAACTTCACTACAAGTTTTAGGCTTGTAAATCCATTCTTTGCAAAATCTTATATCGGACTCTTACGTATCAGAAGCTCGGTGCATTTTGTGTACGCAATAAGAGTGCTGATTTGTGATACCACATCAAGTTTTATAAAAGTTCGTTATTATAATTTACATGCCTAGAGCACAGATCTTGTTTAACAAAATTGTATAGGTTGGTCTTTCATGAACATTTGGGCTTGTCTGAGACCAGCTTATGGGCTGACCTAATAACAAAATATAGGCTAGTCTGACTTGATTTACGGGCTTTGTCAGTGATCAAATTACGGGCTCATCTTAAGACCAATGTATGGGCTGGTCGTAGACCAGATTAGGGGTTGGTCGGAGACCCACTTACGTGTTGGTTTAAGACTGGCTTATGACGTGGTCTGAGTCCAACGTAAAGGCTGGTCTGAGACTTAACATATGCATCCTATATGAACACCTAGTCGTTGACCTTTGAAAAAAATTGTCTACAAATGTTTGATATTTTAAGAATGTTCTCCGGAGTCGTGACCATTAGTGTTAAGTGATATACAGTTGCCGTGTTGCTCTAGCGATGAAACGCTTGGGGTAGCGTTACATGGTATCAGTTCGTGATATATATTGGATTGAATCGATGCGTATGTATATTATTAGATGGTATCGGTATGTGATATCGCGTTGATATCGGTTTCTGGTACATAAAACAGTACTGATGCATGACACTGTGTTAGGTATGACACGTGGTATCGTATCAGTTGATATAGGTGGCACCCAGTGTCACCAGGAATACCTAGCGTTTCCACGCTCGTATGGTGAACAGAAAACGAGATCATCAGGCTGGAGTCCTCCCATATCAAAGTACTGAACAGAAAACGAGATCAGGTTGGAGTCCTCACATGTCAAAGTATTTCTCTCGAGGAGTTGAAGAACAAACAGTTGGGGGGCTGACATCCTGTCTCTCATCTCTCGCCCACCTTGCCCATTGAAAACAAAAGACAGCTGTCTGTCTCACCTCTCCTTCATGTGGGGTGTGGATGGCTCAGCAATGTAAATATATATATTTATGTTTTTATACACGCCTCTGAAGATGTGTGCCTTGTCGCTCGACTAGACCCAACACCTCGTATGTTACCCAGCTTAAAGATTAGAACACATGACGTAAAGGATCTCAACTCCGTTGTGCTTCCGCTGTATGGTGATGTACTGACAGTGATGAGGCATTTCCTTTGGTTGCTAGGTTCATTCACGCGGAGGAAACTGTCTTCGCTCTTTCCCAGAAATTACGGCGTAGGTTCCAAGCGAGCATGAGGCGAAGTTCAGCGTTTATGGTACTAGTAATAAGACAGCTTGGTCAATCATCAACAGGACCTGATGGAGTGTAACGTGTCCATCTCCCTCTTGAAGCTCTAACCTCTTCAGGTCCTCCTTTACCTGGTAGTGGCATTATAGAGGGGGGGCTATAGAGGAGGGGAGAGGGCTCTTACGTCACATTAATGTCCATAGAATCAACGTGGAGGAGGAACCACATGTACTAAGTCCTTCAGACCATCTTCGCAACTGGACGCCTCAAGAAGGCGTTGGGGGATTTTTGCGTCTGGTGGATCTAGCTCGGCTCGACTCGACTCTGACGACGTAAGCGGCCCAGGCTGCTAATTGGCCCAAAGCCCAGCTAGCCAGCCAGCCAACCAACCAACCTGCAATTTGTTGAGAGAATCCCATTCTATATGCTAAACACGCGATGAAAAAGTGCGAGTCGTGAGAACAGTGCCTGGTCGAAAGCCGCATCGTTTGGAAGTTTTAGTGCCACCACTAGACGAATAGAGACCCCGAGGTTGTTTGATGTATAAGAGTAAAGTTTTATTTCGTGCGCGACTTGGACATATTCTTCCATTTCACTCGGCCAAGAACGTGAAACTGTAAGGGCCGAGGAAAGCGGTATCACATGATATTGCTGTTATGCGAATTACTGCTTTTAGGAAACATCTCGGAAGACCAACCCACAAGCTGCCTTTGACCCGAAGGACATCCGGCTACCTGCCATTGACTTTGAGGGTAACCCACAAACTGCCATTGACCTTGAGGGCAACCTATCACTCCTTTGACCTTGTCAACCACCCGTGCTGTACACTGCTAAGCTTAGACCAACAAACCCTCTGACACCACTTTGACTACAGATTAGGGTTGTTTATGTGCGCATGCGCACTTTCTTTTTTTTTTTTTAACACTTAGAACGATTAGGAACTTCATAATTACACCATAATACACCGTATGGAGATGGCCAACTGATTAGATTTCGGAGTATGTAGTTGCATGCAATTTGCATATTAACGAGAACCTATATTATTTTCGCAAGTGCCGAATTATGATAGGAAGCTCTTATTTGTAACATACATGTAATAAGCGAAGGTAAACGTGTTGTGTATTTTGTTTGTGTGTGTAAATTGATGAGCTCATGAGTTTTTTCCTTTTGTTCCTAACTCCTGGCGGGACATAGTGCAACGCAATTGTTTCTTTTTTAATGAATATGAAAGTAGCACCAGAGTCTGACTTCAACATCTGACCCGGATCTTCCGTGGATGAAGAGAATGGGAGACATATGGCGAGGAACGAAGCTCGTATGGTAGAGGAAGAGATGGGTATCATCAGAGATGCAGAAAAAAGGGATGCTGAGGAGAAAAGGGAAAGGTTTCTCTGGAGATGATGATGAAATACCTATTGGGGTTAGGTTAATACAGCGGAGATTGGTGGAATCAGGTGGCGGAAGAGTCTATTTGACAACGTGTGGTGTGTTACGAAAGAGAAAGCCAGGGCAATCTTGTGCGTTATTTATTTAAGAAAGCGGAGACGGAACGCGGAGGCACTTCCATTATTATCACACGTAGGAGGACAAGAGCCCTGCGGAAATGGCATCATAAGTTTATAGAACCGACAGATTTACGATGCACATGTTTGTCTTGCTTCGTAAAGAATATAGTGGAGAAAAGCCGACAGTGGAGCCACAGAAAATGCATAGATTGCCTGGAACTGGAGAAAGCATTCGATAGTACCTCAGGGGTAAAGGCTGTGGGAGACTACAGGCTACCTGGAAGACGTGAGATGAGGTGGGTGAAAGGAGTGGAGGGTGCATTTTCAGCTCGAGGGATCTCATTCCAAGAAGTGGAAGCGGATGAATTTTACCGAGACTTAAAATAACTGGAGAGAGAGAGAGTGTGTGGTGAGGAACAGCGGGCGACAGGTCCTCCACCAACTGGTTTTGGGTGGGATATATGTATGTTCTTTCATCCCTGCCGTAGGAGTTCCTTCTAATACTATAAGTCTCCTGCAGCACTCGAGAAGCTGGCCACGTCCACTGGTAGGGACCACAGGTTATATTGTGATTGTGCGCGCGTGTGTGTGTGTGTGTGTGTGTGTGTGTGTGTGTGTGTGTTTGTGTTACTGGACTCTTCATTGCTTGAGGTTACGCCGTGAGTGAAGACTCGCCACAACGGGGTTGTATCATCGTCGTATAATGAATTAGGCAGCAGGCTCTTCAAAAGACCTCGCTCCAGAGCGAGTCCATCCTATCCTTGCTGATGGTGTAGCGCATCCTTGTGCATCCTGGGAACTCCAGGATCCCCCTGGAAAAGGGAACCTTGAGGGGTAATACCAGGACTCTTTCTCAAAGAGGGACCTGGAATATTTATTTCAGAAATATTGTGTGTGCATAGAAATCTTGAGACTCTAAGATTTATTGTTGTATCATGTACCGTGAGAAGGTGAGTGTATGCATGTATATTTTCTATTCATGTGAGCAGACTCGCGTGCATGTCTGAGAGTCTAAGACATAAATGCCTGGTGTGGAGTTTGACTATACAGTTCTTGTTATCGTAATAAAATCTTCTTGGTTCAAGGGGCTGGTGGCTGGCGTCTTATCTCCACTCCCGACAACCCTCTTCCTCCTCCTCCTCCTCTGTGGCACGGTGGAGGGAGTTGTAATCATCGAGAGAAAGAGAGAGAGATTGTGCGGTGGGGAAAGCAGCAGACTTGGGTAAGTCTTCATTTTCGCCTCTTGACGTGTGCTATTAGACTTACACATTTGGAAGACACGTATTTCTCTATTCATTTGGCTGTTTTAGTCTTAAGTTCTTCGCAGTTTTTTTTTTTTCTCTCGTGGACTTAGAAGTATATTCTTGAAGAGAATGTTTACTTCTAGACGGGTTCCACCCATACATACATAGACGATAGCGTGAGTGTCGCCCTCTGGCATGGCCATTTGTGACCTAGCAGTTCAGCTAAGCCGGTTCCATAAGCCCCCTGCCGTGACGATTGTTAGGTGTTTGTGACACTGGATTGGCCTCGTCACTCGTTAAGTCGTTGCTGTTGAGTCGTGATCAATACGCGATGCCACGCCTCTTGTTTGTTGACGTAATTCGCTTTGTGACAGTTTATTTTTCCCTCTGTTTATTTTAGCAGATTGGCTAGCAAGTCAGTTTTTATTTGGACTGTTAATTTGGCATTGTCAGATTTTTTTTTTCTCATGTGTATATACAAAAATTCTTGGTAAAGAAGAAAACACATAGAGGCAATAGCTTACAAACCAGTTCATCTAGAAACTTGGTTGATGTCAGACGTGTATTTCAGGAGCATGAGGATAACATCCTCCCCTCCTCAAAACAGAAGAGGACAAGATGTTCGTTAATCGGTAGAAGGTTTGTCTTGAAGCGACGCGTGCGCTACATCGCTAGAGAGTCGAGCAGAAAGGATTTTTTTTTAGCGAGAACATGGGATGAAGTCATCCCCCAGCACCTTGGCTTAATATTATGGGGTATGCTGTGCATATCAGCCGCTGTTAAACGGCGGAAGTGAAGGTGATGGAGATTACTTCTTTAGTCACATTTCATATAATGAAATATTACGTATTTTACGAATATTTTTACTTTACCAGTTCACTGTAAGATGTCAGAGTTTAAAAAAAAAAAAAGAACTAAGTTCTGTAGGTGAATTTCGGGGGAGCACTTAACTATGTTTACAGATGGCTCTGTCGGTCAGATGACCTTCGTTCTTGGTTCTTCAGTGATGGTCATCGACCATGTATTAAAACCGAAGACGTGGTAACAGTCACGCCAACACCATAGGATGGTCATCTGCCCTGTAACAGTAGGTACAGGAAAACACACTGCGTATTTGCCGTGTCTTCCCCTTTGTAGATCCCAGAGCCGAAGTATAAAATCATCTAATCGGTGATGTTACTTGAACTTGACCTTAGCTTTACGTCTTATATGGCAGTAAGAGAGATTGTTTTAAAGAACAAACGTGAGTAATATGCGAATGAAATATTAAATGTATTGTCTTTTAATCACATCCCGTGGCAGCGTTTGGAAATGAAATGGCGTTACAGTTTTGATTTCCGGTGAGAATTCAAAGTGTGATACGGCGTGTAGAATTACGGGTAAAGGTACGGTTGTAATTTCATCTAATATTAGTTCTATGAAGATTTGAACTGGCTCGTAACGGTGATTTAAGAATTAGCTCTACATGATCTGCGAATAGCAGGTGCCGATATTGGATATCTCTTGTCATCACCCGGGGAGGGGAAGGCTTGTGTTCAGACACAAGTGTCCTCCTCATCACAAGGGTAACTCCGGCACCACACATGACGCCCCAAGATAAAGCACACCTTCCCTCATCTCTCACGTGCAGTCGCATAGCAACAGTCAGCCTCCTGTGTAAACCGTGCCACCTTGGAGAGCCTCGTCCACAAACACCCCGAGCGGCTCAGATTAATCTTCCCTCCTTTCTTTTAAGTTCTCGTCCTTTTGCCTCTTCCGCCGGCACGGCTCGTAATTGGGGTATGCGTTTTTGCCCGTGCCATAATGGTGAAGATTATATATATATATATATATATATATATATATATATATATATATATATATATATATATATATATGTATATATATATATATATGTATATATATATATATATATATATATATATATATATATATATATATATATATATATATATTACTGTTTTGAACTTTACCTGATGGAATACGAGGGTAGGAATATGAATTGCCGTTGGTTGGAAGGTATTGAAGAGCATTGTGTGTGTGTGTGTGTTTAGCTCTAGTTCAGCCCTGTGATACACGGTACGCATCAGGGTGCGGTGTTACTGGTGTTGCTTTGGTCAGGCCTTGGACATGGTACAGTTTAGGGTACGGGGGATATATGCTGGTGTAGCTGTGATCAGGCCCCGTGGTGCATGTTACGTTCCAGGCGGCACTGCTGTAGACCCGGTCAGGACGTGGCGAGCTTTTGGGCACGGCAGTGCTGGTGGTGCGCGGTAGTGAGGGAGTGGAGGAAGGAGGAACGGCGATGGTGATGATGGTGTAGTTGTAATCGATAGTGAAGAGACGTGAGGAGAAGATGGTACATACAAGAATGATGTATGAGGATGGAAACACCAAGAAGGTCGACCAGAAATATGAATTAGACGGAGAGAAATCGCGTACCTGACACCACGTGGGTGGAGTGGAGGAGGCAATTGGACATAGGATTCTGTGGGCAAGAAACGCAAGTACAAAGACTACATCGGAAGGAAAGAGGTATGAGGAATGTGCAGGAAAGAAATGAGTATATATAGAGAAAAAAAGGTGGATGTTGGGACCATCTGGAAAACTAAGGAGGATTTAGAATCAGGAAGGAAAGAAAGAGGTGTCAGGACTTAGCAAGTAATTAGAATGGCATGACGATCACATACGAAAGGAAACGAGGACTGCACAGGAAAGGAAATGGGCACGAGGATCACCTGCGAAAGGAAGGGGGTATCAGGACCACGTAGGGGTAACTAGATGGCCGTGAGGGCCATATGCGAAAGGATAAGGTATCAGGACCACGTGCGGAACGGAAAGGTATGAGGACCACATACAAAAGAAGGGTGGTATGAGGAACACACGAAAGAAGCTGTTGTAATACCATGTGGGGGGGGGGGGAACAAAAGGGGAAATGAAAACTACGTACGTAAGAAAGGGGGTACGAGAACGAGGTGGCCGGGGGGGGGGGGGGGGGGGGGGCAACCGCCTTCGCAGACGCTCCATAAAGGAGATATCAGCGGTGCTCTCCTCTCTACACACAAGACATCTCAGCGACGACTCCGGTTCATAGAGAGAGGGAGAGGTACCGCTGGCGCTTTGCCTTGTAAAAGGGGATGGGATGTCTCTGACACCCACCTCCACTAAAGGGGACACTGCTACCATTTTTTTTTTTTTTTCGCCCAGAAGATTGGGGTAGGGTGTTGCCTCCGCCAGCCTCTCTCCCTCCCCCCCACACACGCACACACAAAGGTAGGAGTGCGTCGTTACTCCACCACCCACCAGGACCAAGCAGCAGCAGCAGCAGCGGCGCAGTCACTCACACCGACATAAATATTCCGGGCGTGAACTAGGGGTGGCGGCCGCGACGATGTTCGCCTGTAAGTATATGATGAAGGCGTGGGTGTGCTGGGCGGGGCCGCCAAGACGGGGTGGGATAATTACCCTCTCATGAACATCGAGTGTTGGCGTGGGAAAGACATCGCTGCCCCGAGGTGCGTTGTATTTAGAAAGTCAGGTGAAGTTCCTCCTTCCCTCCCTCGATGCTCTCGCTCACCCCAGACTGGTCGGGGAACTTTAATCTACCCACCCTCCCTCCCGCCGCCTGCCTCCTCCTCCTCTTCCTCCCTCTCTTCCAGTTCTCCTCTGCCCTTTTTGATGTATGCTCCTCTTACTCCTCCTTCTCCTCCTCGTCACACACACAGCCTGCAGCTCAAGTTTCCCTTAACCTAGAGCGGCATTTCTTGTCTGAGGAAAGATCAGGGGAAAATGCGGAACATTAAGCTTTCTTTTCCCCTCTCTCTGATTTTTTTGGTATGTGACCGTAAAGATAAATGCTGGGATCTTTGTCCTTGCGTTTTATACGAGTGTTAAACCGTGTCTGTACATCACCTTGCGTAGTCTTCATATCATACATCTACACCCATTTATTTTCCGTGACACGAGCAAGCGTACAACAGTCCCGTAATGTCAGTAGGTCTATGATTCAGTCGTGTCATCACTTCTGAGGCTGGAGAATATCAGATTTCCCCCCCCCCCCCAGACCGATAGAAATTTCAGTTCATTCATCATGAATTTACCTAGCGTTTTATTCTGTATATTTCCGTGTGTGTCTGTGTGCTACAACCTGAAAGGTCAGAAGCCAGCCCCCGCTCGTCTCCTCTTGCCTCATACTGCGTGTGCTGCTGCGTCGCCTGCGCCCCCCACCCACCCTCTCTCTCTCTCTCTCTCTCTCTCTCTCTCTCTCTCTCTCTCTCTCTCTCTCTCTCTCTCTCTCTCCCCCGCTGGTCTTCTTCGGCGTCGCGCCGTGCCATCTGTCTCCACTGCGACGCCTTCCGCTAGAAAGTGTGGGAGAGGTGTTAGGGTCGCCGCCGCTATAGAGACGTTAAAAAGGAAATCCCAGGGGGAAGGAAGGGGCGGTCTCGTGTCACCTGAGCGAGGCCACACCCTGGATTACCCAGCCGCGCTCTTGCCCGTCCGTCCACAGGTAGATCAGATACATAGTTCCCATCACCTTACATCCTCACCTTCGCGACGGTCTTACGCGTGTATGCCATTGTTCCGATCATTGTCTTCTCTTTTCCGCCAGCGAGCGAGACTGTCTTAAGCCAGGGCATTTGGAGAGATCGTAATCAGTGTCCTTCTTCATTTAGAAGGCTAAGTTGCTTTGCATTAAGAAGAGATCAGATACGACATAGCTTAAGGGAGGGAGTATCAAGCACACTGTCAAAACACTGGAAAGTAATTGTAGACTTTTTATGACACGATATTTTTTCTTCTCGATAGCCGAAGCGATGAATGATAAAGCGATGAAAATTCACGAAGCGTGTGGAATGTACTCGCAAGGTAATACCTTAAGAGTATTAATCACCTTATACACGAATGTATAGGGTTATACATATAATGCGTCGGATGAACAGACATGCGCGTGTGCGGTTCACTGTATTCAGTAGGTAAACACACAGACACACAAGAAGATAGGCAAGTCCCCGTCTAATGTGAATTGTGTAGCGACACAGGAGGAGAGAGTCTTATACTCTCTCTCTCTCTCTGGCATTACTTAGGGCTCATGAGCGTGTGGCTGTCATGTGTGGACCACGGTTTAACCAGGACCTATGTTCGCGGTTCTCCACGCAGCAAGAATAACCAGCAGTGGACATGAATTCCATTTTGTTTTGCTAGTGGGTTTAGAGCGGAAGGTTATCAACAAAAGTTAAAATTCACGGCTGAATTTTTTTTTCCTCGTGGTTGCTGCTATCAGGTGACTCGTGAAAATAATGATTTGGCAGGTTAAAGAAATGACAATTTTTTCCTTTCATCATAAAGTATTGTGGTTTCAAAAGAACCACAACATATTTCTCTCTTGTGTCTCCCCTGATGATGTGATTATTACACGAAAGTGCACTGGGGAACTTATCGTGTTTCATTTTCCCCGTGGACTCATAGAAATATATATATATATATATATATATATATATATATATATATATATATATATATATATAATATGCACATAGAATTAAATACGACAGGATATTTAGTTATTAATCTTCTTTCTTATGTTCTCTAATTTCCTAGGTGGGTGCTCAAACACCAGTTGTACATCGTTCTTCATTGTGCTACATTCAAATTGTCCGATGCGGAGCTGAGGTCAGGTTGGGCTCGTCTGATTGTCTCTGACCTTCATAGCCCAGGACTGTGTTCCTGCCGTCTTGGAATGGCGGACTCGGTAGCTTGTGGCTACATGCGCTGAGTCCTACTTGTGAGTGAGTCACCATCTCTGAGAGTCAGGGAAAAATGAATGTACTTTTTCCGTCTATGATTTTAGACTTGGTATATATATATATATATATATATATATATATATATATATATATATATATATATATATATATATATATATACTCTGATCTTTGTCTACTTTCTCTACTGGAAGGCCACGTTTCGTATTATGCAGTATTCTTTTGTTAAGAGAGAAGTTGAAAGTTTCTGTCATGGTAGGACGACTATCGTGGTGGTCTTCGTATTTCCAAAATGTATTTAACGCGTTCGTCCTGTATGGTGCCAGTGGACGTCTGGGGTATCATAGCTGTCAGGCTTGAAAAGTATTTGCTTGTCACACTCGTCGCAGGTACTTACTTCCCTGCGCCGAAAGAGTAAGGTACTTGTTTTCAAGACTGCGGAGTTTCGCTTTACCCCCCCCCCCCCCCCCCCCCCCCCCGATTAGAAAGAGAGAGAGAGAGAGAGAGAGAGAGAGAGAGAGAGAGAGAGAGAGAGAGAGAGAGAACGATGAAATCTCATTTGAAGAGACGGTTGAACTCCCTTTGTATACACCAGGCGTCTGGGTCGTGGGAGGGTGGGTGAGTGAGGTGCAGAAGGCAAGAGTGGCAGACACATCAGAGGTGTTCCTTCTGAGCGGCTGGTAAGAGGCTTTTTGCCAGCCTGATCCGCGAGCGCGACCGGTGGCACTTTGCGGACGCGGATCGTCGAATCCCAGTGGCCACTTGGGGGTCGTTGATTCCCAGTGACCTATTGGGGGCTTTTTGATTCCTAATGGCCCAGTCGGGGTCGTCTGTTCGCATTGGCCTCGTGGGGGTCGTCCGTTCTCAGAAGCCGCGAGGGGGGGGGGGGGGTCGTCAGTTCTTCGTGACAACGTGGATCGCTCCAGATTACCAAGTGATCTCGTGTAGGGGGCGTCGATTCGCAGTGGTCTGGTCAGGGTCGTCGATTCCAAATAGCCTCACGGACCGTCGATTCCCAGTAGACTCGTAGGGGGTCGTCGACGATTCCCAGTAGACTCGTAGGGGGTCGTCGACGATTCCCAGTAGACTCGGAGAGGTTGACGATTCCCAGTAGACTCGTAAGGGTCGTCGACAATTCCCGGTGGCCACATGGGGGGAGACGTCGATTCTCATCGACCCGTCGGTTCTTAATGGCGACGTGGTCCACTGATTTCCATAACCCCACATGGGACATCGAGGTCCCTCGATCCCCGTTGGCCACATTGGCCTTCGATTCTCCATGGCCACGTGGGCCATTGATTCCCAGCGGGCACGTGGTCCATCGATTCTTAGTGTGTATGTGGTCCATCCGTTCCCCACGATCAAGTGGGCCCTCGATTTCCAGTGGACATGTGGTCTGTTCGCTTCCCAGTGACCACTGGGGTGTAGATTCCCGATAACCTCGTGAGCCATCGATTCCCAGTGACCACTGGGGTGTAGATTCCCGATAACCTCGTGAGCCATCGATTCCTTGTGACCACTTACATCGTCGGTCCCCGGTGACTGCTGGGCTGTAGATTTCCCAGTATCCACGTGACCCGTCGATCCCCCCAGAGATCACGTGGTTCCTGGATTCCCATTAGGCACGTGGTTGTCTGTTCCCGGAAAGCCGGACCTGATGACAAGATTGGTGGTGGGAGGGAGGGAGGGAGAAGAATGATCGTGGGTGCTCACCAGCACGCGCTTGACTGCGTTGGGTCAACCAGTCAGTGTAGGGAAATCTTGGAATGGAGAGGTCGTTCGTCTGGAAACTCATCTGGAGTGTGTTCCCCTTTAAGGACGACGCCACCACGACCCTTGAGTACAAAGGTACGACCCCAGGGGATGATGATGAACATCATGCATGTTGGATGACTTTGGATCGAACACTTGTACCACATGTGCACATACTCAACAAGCGTATTCCCAGGGAACGAAACGAAGTGCTTGCTCGCTCTTGCTGGAGCGAATACTTCAAGCAGGAAAGAAGGCAGGGAAGACAAACTTTGCCGAAGGAGTTTAACTCCTTACCTCCATTCGCGATGGGAATCTGTTTGCAACGCCTTGGAGATCATCCACCATACATTCTGCTATTATGATGGTAATGGCATTTGAAGGTAGCGATGACAAGAGTAACATATGATGGGATATACCAGCCTTCCAGGCACGAAGAATCTAAAGGAACACATGGAATACAGGACACTAAGGAGAGGATGTGATTATACGAAGAGAGGTGAGTGGATGTGAAATAACTGTAGGGGTCTCGACGAGGCAGATGAAAACAGTTGTTGGAGTCGGGTGGAGATACAACAGCTGTAGGGTTCGGGTGGGGGGAAGGAGTGGGGTTAGGTGAGATAAAGCAGTCGTAGGCGTATGGATTTAAAACCAGCTGTGAGGATGGAGGCCGCACAGTAGAAAAATAGCGCGAGGGGAGGGCGGTGTAAAAATACGACCCGGGTATATGATACCAGGAGACGGGGAGGGTAGATCACGCATAGTACATTCAAACTCCCCTCCGGAGGCAGGGGAGGGAAGATCACGGGGCAACACATACAAACTCCCCTTCTGTCCTCCCTTCTGTGTCCAGCCTACGTGGGGATGTTTAGCGGACCGCCAGGGGCAGAGAACAGATAGAACTCCATTTTGCACCATCGCCTTAAAAAATTCAGTTGTTCGTACCCGTTCTTTTATTTCACCCCATATATATATATATATATATATATATATATATATATATATATATATATATATATATATATATATGACGCCGTGTTGGCTACATAGCTCGGAATACTGGACGGTAGTCATAAAGGTGGAAGAGAGTTTGACTGGTGTTGTTGGAAGCGGGCGCTAGGCTTCCCCCCTCCAACCGACACCCGCACCACTGTTATGCATACTGAACAGTTTTTCATACCATCGACATGGTCACTCTGGTCCTGGCCTCTCTCTCTCTCTCTCTCTCTCTCTCTCTCTCTCTCTCTCTCTCTCTCTCCATTTAGATGTATATTGGGCAACTCGACTCTCTCCCTCTCAAAAGCTCATGCGGCACAGATCCTAGCCACAGGGTATAACCCGAGTGACAACGACGTGTTGGAGACATCTGTAAACGGTATTACTCAAGTCTTTTGCGTTCTGCAGTGTGTTTCAGAGCGGAGAGTGACTGGTTGTGGATCACAGTGACCAGCATTAAAGTACTGATTGAATTGGGGTTACGGAAGAGAGGAGAGTGTTGTGAGGGAGATGTGTGAGGGGGTGGTGGCGGTGATGGTGGACAGAATGTATTGGTCAGTACGATAACAACGTTCATTATTCGTCGTGGTCGCGAGCGTCCGACGACGTCCATCAGCTCCCGACCCTAACGCATCACCTGCGTCCACAAGCTTACTACCATCCATCGCGCCACCCACCGCACCCACTTGCTCCCCACCCATCACACCACCTACTGCTCCCACTAACCTTCCACTTATCTCACCACCTGCACCCATTAGTGTCCTCCCATCATTCCACTTCGATCCATTAGGTTTCTTATGAGACCATCAAGTTCTCTACAGCCATTAGCATGCTACCCATCACATTACCCTCACCCACCAGTAACTCATCCATTGCAGCCGCTAGTATCCCATCCGTCACCTCACACTCACTCACCAGCATGTCACTCATCACACTGCCTCGCGTCCGTCACCCAATAACCTCCCACCCGTCACGTCACCCGTCTCCCAACCGGAGTACCGACACCCATCTCGCACCTCACCCGCCACCCCCAACACCACACTCGGTGATCGACAGCAATAATCAATATCAACATCTCATCTCAGGTGAACATTCTGGCCTAGCGATCCAACCTCACAAAAACTAGGCCACGGAGGGCTTCCCCCAGCACCCTCCAGTCATGGCACCGGCGGCGCTCCCCGAGGTCGCCTTCTCCCGCCTGGCTGGGGAGCAATAACCAACCACTCATGGCACTGGTGCCTGCATTCCCCGCCGCCAGCGAGCCTGCCAGGCAAGACCTGGGTACCCCTTAGTCATGACACCGGCGCTCGACAAGGTCACCCTCTTCCCATTTGGCTTGGGGTAAGAGGACACCCACGAACCAACCAGTCATGGCACTGGTGCCCAGGTCATATCCCTTCCACCCTCAGAAATGCCACGAGGAAGAACTCCAATATTCCCTAGTCAAGGCAGTGTGCTCGCCCTTGTCTTATCTATCCGAGAATGACGGATGTGGATGTCTTGACGGATTAGGAAACGGTATGTGAGTGAATAGGTGACAGAACAAGGAGGGATAGGCAAACCCCTCGTTGTTTATGTCCAGCTGGACCTAGCCCATGGTTCGTCCCCATCCTATCCAACGCAGTTCCGATTCGTTCAGTTCCGATCCTCTTCCAAATCCCTGTACCAGTTTGCCCATATTAACTTCAACCCAGTTCCTACATCGTCTCGGTGCATCCCAGCTTTCCCCAGGCTCTTCCTGGCTCCATGTACGTAGCTCACATCCTAGCGTAGCCTAAAGTAGCTCATCTTTGCTACCCGAGGCTAGCGCTGCGTTATTGTCTCATTCCTAGCTGGCTCTACGTATACTGTCTCCTTACAAGGTGGTGTTCCTTCCCAGCCTTCCCTCCACCCCACCTCCCTGCCGGCTGTTGTGCCGGAGGGAGAGGTGAGTGTAGAAGTGCCATCTGTTTTGCAATCCCCAGTCTTCGTTACGACGTAAGATCATGACCTCCGGACACTACTGCGACTACTGTCTTCCAGAAGATTAGTCCGTCATGGACCATTTGGTTTCAGGTCAGCCTCTCTCTCTCTCTCTCTCTCTCTCTCTCTCTCTCTCTCTCTCTCTCTCTCTCTCTCTCTCTCTCTCGTCCTTTCCCAGTCCAGCTTAAACCTCCAGAACAACTCGGCTCTGCTCGCTTAACTTTTTTGAGATAAACGGGGTCCATGTTTACCCTAGCTCTTAGTTAGCTCTTCCTAGCAAAGCTCTCTCTCTCTCTCTCTCTCTCTCTCTCTCTCTCTCTCTCTCTCTCTCTCTCTCTCTCTTTCTTTCTCTCAAAACAAGGCTTTGATTGTCTCCCTCCCAATCAAGGCCTTCTCTAGTGTGGCTAAGCCCAACCCAGCCCAATACCAGCCCAGTACATCCCAAGTTCTCTAGAACCACTCCGCCTCAACTCAGCCGATCTTGCACCCTACCTCTGTCCTCTCCAGCTCGACCCAGCCGATCTCGCCTTACCCCGCTCGTGTGGGGACGAATGTAAAACTGGACTTAAGCATCGCTTTTGGCAACATGTCTCCAGAAATGCTACCACAAGTCCCGAGTATAATCACGTCCCTCGTCTTTTGTCCTCGCAGAAGTTTGTTAGCGACGGTGACAATAAATATATCCGATATCGGATGCCAGACCTCTCTTGGTCTTGCACCTTCATGCATCCGTTTCGCTGAGAAACGGTGTTAACTGATGGTAGGTCTAAGTGTGAGTGAGTCTTTCGCTTAGAAATGTGTCATCTGGTGTTAGAGAAGGTTAGTCTTTGAGAACAGTATAAACTGTTGATAAGCAGGTGTAGTCGAGTCTTTCGCTGAGAACGGTACAAACTGGTGTTGACTTTTAAGTGTTTATTCTTTCGCTGAGAACATTGGGAACTGGTTTAATCGAGTCTTGCGCTAAATAATGGTATACATTAGATATGATTATGTATGGATGTGTCTTTCGCTGAGAACTCTATAAACTGGTTATAATACTAACAAAGACGCCTCAATACTATCTCTAGCAGTTCACTTCATTTTGTAAAAACTTTTTATTATCCATTTTTTTTATGCGCTCATACTAGCACCTGTCACTGTACCACACACATGACTAATGTCAATATGTTCCTGCCAGTTTACAAGTGACTGGTGTCAGGTGTGTTTCTACCAGTCATTCTACCACAAGCGCATGTATACTACCATGTTATCTCTACAGGTGACTTTTTCGGCATGATTCTCCCATTGCACTACCACTCTACCACACATTCTACCAGTTATTTGGCCACTCTGTGGAGACTGGTGTCGACGTTATCATCCCAGTCACTGCTGTTCCACACAAATAAATGGCAGTCAATATTGAAGGAGAGAAGGGGGGGAGAGAGTGAAGGGGGGAGGGGTGCGGAGAGTAACACTGTATTCCAGTTATGGAAATACACCTGACAATTATTATGGTGTATTTCTTCGTTTTTTTATCGTTATTGGGAAAGTTATTTTTATTTTTGTTGTGGGGAGGGGGCATCTCTTCTGAAATTATTAGACAGGAAAGTGGGCCTCGGGGAGTTTTGTGCGTGTTGATAGCAATGGACTTGAAAGATGGGACATCGTTCGGTTCGGTCATCAGAGTCGGTTTAACAACTCCCTGTGTAGTTTGTTGTCTGTGGATCTTTTATAATTTTTTTGAAAGTTCGGTAAGGCTTCTCTCTCTCTCTCTCTCTCTCTCTCTCTCTCTCTCTCTCTCTCTCTCTCTCTCTCTCGTAATTGCCCTTAGCATGGCGAGGGCTGCTTTGTCATGGAGTCAGGTGGTGTGTGAGAGCGGATATTTTTATTTGTTTGTCGCCACAAGAGCAGCGAATGTGCTGTGTGCGCGCACTCGTACCCCCCACACTCTACAGGCGGCGGTGGCAGAAGTGGATACAAGATTGCCCAAAATGTCCGTGGGGGGGGTGACTGGAAGGAACCCCTCAGGTGACATTACAATAGACACAGCGAAAGTAAAGGTGTTAAAGGATTGGGCCGTGATGAATGAATCTAGTCATTTGCATAGTTAAGTGCTCTAGCTGTGCATAGTTAAGTGCTCTAGCTGTGCATAGTTAAGTGCTCTAGCTGTGCATAGTAAAGTGCTCTAGCTGTGCATAGTTAAGTGCTCTAGCTGTCCAGAGACTGAGCAAGTGATGTGATTTCTTACCAGGATAAAATGATGAGTGAAATTGTTATTAACTTTTGGCAGAGCTGGATTACTTTTCAAGTACCCGAGGTAAGAAATTGTTTATATCTCGTACGCTTCCACATATTTAGTATTGTTTGTTGGGGTACTGTCTATCTATGATTTCAATGATTTCTGCAACAAAGTACGTCATGGAGGTTGTGAGTAATTTTTCCGGCGTAGTCTGCATTTTGGATTATTCAGTATCACGTGGAGTGGGCATACCATTATGAGTATCTGAGTCGGGCGAAGGCATCATCAAAATGTCTGCTTGATCCCGTGAGTGGAGCCGTATATATATATATACTCTGCTCCTCGTGCGTATTTTGATGGTTCATGGATCTACTTGCATAAATTTCATTTTGTCTTGAGTCCACGATACTCTTTATAGTTTCTTACCGAATGAGTAAGGTAACTTGCAACCAGACTGTGTTTCGTCTATAGAAGTATAAGGTATACGTCCTGTCATGCCTTCTGATACCCAGTGTGTGAGAGGGAATCCACAGGAATTTCAGTATAATAACTCTTGGATGATCTTGTTGTGCCTATGTCGTGCAGAGCGAGGAGCGAGTGACATGAAGAATTATATATGGTAAAGCTTTCGTGCTCTGTGATTTTTTGTATATATATTTTCCGATGATAACTCACTTTCTCGTATGTATTTCGTTACATCCGATCTTACATATTTTTTTCATTTTTCTTATAGCGTCTCTTAAGTGTATAACGATCTCGCGTTCCACCTTTAACATAGGCGGAGTAGCTTCTCAGTAAGGTAAGGATATTGGTGATGTGTGTAGCCTGGTGTCTTGGGGGGAGGTTGAGGCGTGTGGCTTATTATCTTCGTTAGGTTGATGTGTGAAGGCTGCTGTCGTGAGCGGGTGGACTTCGTGCTGCCTGATGGCTTTGAGGAGGGAGGTGTGTATTATGTGTGCGCGCGTGGTGCATGGGAGGAGGGATGGTGTCAGGTGTGGTGACGTGTTTGTGGCTCGGCTTACTGGTGCCACGTTTGTGAATCAGAGAAGGCCAATGTCAGGCATGGATGCTGGTGTGTGTGTGTGTGTGGAGCGTGAGGCTGATGTTAGGTGTGGAGGCAGGTATGTGTGTGTGTGTGTGGGTAGCACGGGAAGTTAGAGTGTCCGGAGTGGGGCCAGGTGTGTGGCAGGGGGACCGGTGTTAGATGTGTGTGTGTCAGGGTAGCCCTCAGCCAACAGTTACCTACCTGACATGCAGTAGGAGAGGCAGCTTATTAAAGAAGACCTACTCGATCACGCCCTCCACCGTGCATCCCTCAAACTTACATCTAGAAATTATTAGATTGGTGGGGGGGGGTTATTATTATTATTATTATTATTATTGTTATAAGTTGTAGTAGTAGTAGTATTAATATTGACTTATTACCACTTCAATTGGCTGTGTGATTGCCCCCACAAATTACCTGTGATGATGAATCCTTTTTTCTAGTGGCTTTTCATTCGAACGTACGAGAAAACGATGATCCGTCCTCCTTTTATTTAATGGGTATTACACACACACACAAAAAGAGAGGATATAGGTGTGAAATTCATAGCTGATATCCTGGAACTATCGCTTTATACAGTTTGTGCAAACTGGTCGGTAAAAAAAAAGGAGAAAAAATTTGCTTCATGTATTGGTTATGGATTTTTTTGGGATGACGTCGAGTTCGTTCTCCCCGCCGCCCGCGCCTCTCTCCGCCGCCCGCGCCACTCTCGAAGGTAAGATGTGCTAAATGCTTTTTTTTTTTTTTTTTTTTTTTGAATGTGTGGTGTTGATGTGGCTCGTATGCCTCTCGTTATGCGCGAGTGTGTACAGATTCTTTGATAACGGGTGATGTCTGCACCTGACACTGATGGTGATGGCGTGGTGCAGATGGCATGGGTATGGGGCAGATGGCATGGGCATGGTGCAGATGGCATGGGCATGGTACAGGTGGCATGGGCGTGGAGCAGATGACATGGGCGTGATACAAATGGCATGGGCGTGGTGCAGGTAGCATGGGCGTGATATAGAAGACATGGGTGTGATACAGATCCCATGGGCCCACAGAGCTGCCAACCATTACGTTTTTGCCGTATTGTTTACTTTTTTAGATAAATACGGCAGTACGATTTTTTTCTTCCAGTAAAACACGTTCTTTCGAAATTCTGGTCGTATGTTTATGTATTGTATACATACATTGTGTATGTTATGTATAGGAAGTTCACAGTAGGGGAAGTTCACACAGGGGGGATAGTGGGTGCACTGTTCAGTATATAGTGTAGGTTCTCGTCATCGCGCACGCAAGTGCTAATACAGTGTACAAAGTAACAGTCTAGACATCGGTCAGTTTACGACCATTTCACGGATACGACCGCACGAATTTGAAGAGGTTAGAATGTCACACCCATCTCCGACGTGGGGCGAACTTGGTCCTCACGTTCCGATGTTTTGACCATAGACACTTTGTTGGTTGTAAAAGTAAACCATTGTGGACTGTTTACATGTAGATAAACGAATGGAGATGACAGCTTGAGCCCTGGACATCACAATTTGCTGTATTGAAAGTGCAGTCTGTATTGCTCGTGGTTGCAAGTTTCATGTGACGAAATTCCTTTTATTTTTTTACCACGTGCTCTTTTTTTTTTTTTTTGACAAGGTTGGCAGATCTGCATGGGCGTGATACAGGTGTGATGATTATCCGGAGGACATGGGCGTGATAGACATAGTTAGTGTATGCGTCTTACATTTAGCGTAGGAATCGGTGCACAGCCATGGTTGAATATATCGTAGAAGAAAGAAAAAATCTTTTAGACAGAGGTGGCATAAGAGACTGATAAGAGTGAACTCAGATGACATGGGAGTGACGTAGTGGCTGTGGGAAAGATATAGATGGCGTAGCTGTGCAGTAGAGGGCGTGGGAGTGACGTGGGTGCTGTGGGGAAAGACATAGATGGTGTGGCTGTGCAGTAGAGGGCGTGGGAGTGACGTGGGTGCTGTGGGTAAAGACATAGATGGCGTGGCTGTGCTGTAGAGGTCGTGGGAGTGACGTGTGTGCTGTAGAGGTCGTGGGAGTGACGTGTGTGCTGTAGAGGTCGTGGGAGTGATACAGAAGTCCAGGGAATGACAGATCTAGGGACGCGCGACGGTGACAGGTGATCTGGAACAAGGCTCCTGTGGGCTGGATATAGAGCTGGCGTGGGATGGGTGGACATGATGTGGCAGAGACGGAAGAAGGGGGTGGGCTTGAAATGGAGATGACGTAGGAGGGACAAAGACGGCGTGGGCTTGACATAACTAGCATGGGAGGAACCGTTGTGATATAGAGATGGCGTGGGAGGGACAAACATAGATAGCGTGGGCTTAATGAAGAGCTGGCGTGGGAGGGACAAACATAGCGTGGGCATGATGCACTTCATGTGGGGGTGGAGACACATGACAGCCACTCTTGCCACACCCGCTTTGATGACGGTGAAAATAGCTATCGTTTTGCGTTACTTCAAATAACAAGTTACATGAAAGAGGATGATGTATTTACTTTGTCTTCAATCTTTTTTCTTTGTGATTTGATTTGTCAGTTCCTTCATCCTTCAGTTCCCTCTGATGATTATCATAAACACAGCGGTCTTTGAGGCTGCCCCCTCCTACCCCTCATTTTTTTTTTTTTTTTTTTCGTGAATAGAGACGTATCGGAAGTAGGATTTAGATGGTGGACATAGGTATAAAGTAACTGTGAAGTGAGGTATATCCACAGACGAATGGACGATCATGACAGAGGCGAAGCTTCCCATCCTCTCTCTCTCTCTCTCTCTCTCTCTCTCTCTCTCTCTCTCTCGAGCTCAGCGGAATACTCTGCGGTGTTCACCCATCTTCTTGTAGAAGGTCTGGTGAAAAAAGCCAAGTGGAAATCCAGTCACTGGATTGGTAGTGCAGTTTGTACCGTGAATAGAAGGAGTGTTGCTTTTGGTGTGTGTGTGTGTGTGTGTGTGTGACCAAAAGGAAAGAAGACAAAAATGATGAGTAATTTAAAAGTTAAGGATATACATCACAGATGTGTCCTCATGACACCCTGCACAAGTCTAAGGAGCATTGTCGCGAGGGGAAAGTTTTTTAGGTACGTGTTGGTCATTCATGTGGTCAAATCCATGACGACGATGCTGATAGTGGTGACAACCGACTTGACGAACTGATCACTCTGTGTGTCTGGGCTGACCGGGAAGGATGGCTACATACCATGCCACACCTGTGTCTCCTGTGTCACACTGCGGGACACCTGGCTCGCTGGCTGGCTGGAGATAAAAGCCGCGAGTGTGTCTCTCTCGATGGTCGACTGGAGTGGAAGGACGTGTCCTCTTTTTTGGAAGAGGAGGAATTTGGGTGACTCTGGGATGGGTTTGTGTGGACGGGTTGTTAGCAGTGGTTTTTCTTTTGGGAGGGGCGGGTTTTAGGAGTTGGAAGGCTCTTAGGATGGGAGGTTTGCTGGATGGTGCTTGTGTTTTTAAGGAGGAATGGGTTTAGGGGAGTTGACGAACGGCACTGGGAGGGATTTATTGAAGGGTTCTTGGCAGGGATTTCTAGAGGGACGGGATTGGGGATTTGAGGAGTTCGGGAGGGGTTTGTCAGGGGGGATCTTAAGGAGGGCAGCGATCAAGAGAAAGTCCGAGAAAATGGAGAGAACAGTAGGTGTGTGATAGACCCTCAGGTTCAGTCACTTCAGGTTTTTAGTCTTTTGAATTGTGAGATGTTTTCGATTCTACTTTTTTTGTGACCGATGCGTGCTTGTTTGTCACTGAAATATACTGTTTTGTCACTGATATATACTGTTTTCTCAGCCATGCATGATTTTTATTTGTTACCGATACTTGCGTAGGATTTTGTTCATACGCATTTGTTTATTCGAATGTATAAACAGTTGTTTTAAACACCTTTTACACAATATGTTGATTATACCCCATCGTAGATGTCAGTATTAATAGCCCCTAGCCTCCTTCACCAAGCTCAGACGTAGATGATAACCAGCGTTGTTGTCCGCTGTTTTCCCCGTGATATGTGACCCCTCGTATATCACAGTGTGTCATTAGGGGACTCATTAAGGCAGGGCACACCTAGCTTCCTCCCCAGGTCTCGACACCGACCTCACTGGGACATTAAGGGAGAGTATCCCAGGCATCTCCTGGTCTTCACTGACCCATTAAGGGAGAGCGCTCCTGGTTTCTCCTGGGTCTCGTCACCCACCTCGCTGAGCCATTAAGGGAGAGCAGCACCCCTCCTTGCGTCTCCTGCTCACTCACCCATTAAGGGAGGGCACCCGTGGCGCTCCCAGGGTCTCTCTCTCTCCGACACTCGCCACACAGCTTTCGCTCTTACACCCACTCAATTTACTTTCAATTTTGCCGCTAACGGCGGCTAATTCACTGCACAGTTTTGGTGCATCCCCGACTCTCGCCGTCATTCTCTCTCTCTCTCTCTCTCTCTCTCTCTCTCTCTCTCTCTCTCTCTCTCTCTCTCTCTCTCTCTCTCCTGACTGCATGCCGCTGTAAACGATAGACAAATACCTTTTTTTATTTTCTGTAATTTTCACTTGTGCTTTAGGTGCCGTGACTCCTAAATGACCTCTGTCTTCAAGTTTTGGAGGTTATCATGGGAGGCTAAATGCGGAGTGTGTACAGGTTCGCAAATGTACGTTTATATATAGTTCTGCAGGCGGGGCGTGATGAGCGATAACACGATAACGGAAGGTGAATGTCTATATGTATGTGTGTGTGTGTGTGTGTGTGCGTGTGTGTGTTACAGTGTATATATATATATATATATATAACACGCACACTCGCACTTATGTTTATGTATTTGAATCATGTGTTGGAGTATTTGTGGCACTGTCATGAACACTTGCATATCCAACCTGTCCTTTTCAGGTCCAAGGCTCCACGATGTTGGTGCTGCTGCCTCTGTTGATGTTCCTCATGTATGTAGACCCGAGACTACGGGAAGTGTGTGTGTGTGTGTGTGTGTGTGTGTGGATGATGCCCTGAATGCTGGTCATGGAGAATTATGAGGGGGTCGTTCGTGACTTCGGGTGGATTGCATTCTGTTTCGATCAGTGGTTTTAAGTTGAGATGGGTCTTTTTTTTTTTTTTTCTTAGGGTTTACATATGTATAAACGTTTGGGAAATCTGATATAGGATAACGAAGAAGTGTTTCAAAGCCATTTAAGTTGCTGCTGTACGCTTCTAGAAAGTAGTGTTAATATTCATACTCACAAATGCAGACTCTATAGATTAGTAACATGTTACATGTCACTCACATATTTGTGTGATTGGATTTTGTGAGCGAACCGTGGTGTTCCCTGGGGTTAATTCACAGTGCAGGTGAAACCAGTTGTGAGAAGGCTCGTCATAGCCAAGGAAGGAGTACAGTCTGTGCTGCGAAAAAAAAATTACGCAGTCTGCGTTACACACTGAGGATGTAGTTTACTCTGAAGCACCACTGTAGAATCGTACTTTGCTCTGCAGTGACGTTTTGGATGTGTCTTCTACACTACAGTGACGTCGTAGAAAACGTGTTCCACACTGTAGTACCACTGAACAAAATCACCTTGCTGTACAGTGACACTGTGGAAATGTATTTTACCCCAGCATTACCATTGTAGAAATGTATTTTTACTGTACAGTATCACTTCAGAAATATATTGTGCTCTGCATTACCACTGTAGAACTGTATTTAATCTGCAGCGCCAGTGTAGAAAAGTATTTTACCCTGCAGTACAGCTGTAGAAATATATTTTATTTACCATTGCACTCTGCAGGAGTATATCGTATCGTTCGAGACATATATATATATTTTTTGTTTTTTATTATACTTTATTATATATATATATATATATATATATATATATATATATATATATATATATATATATATATATATATATATGGATCAGCGTCGTTATATTTATTCAGTTTGGACACGATTTTTTTGGGGGAGGGTGGCGGGGAAATGGTCCGTGGAGTTTGCATTTGTTCTGTGGCTCCCGGGGGTCCGAAAATTGGTCCGCAATTTTTCGAGACAATGGACCGTTTGGTGGTGTGTAGCTCCCGTAACGATCTGGTTTTCTCCTAGCATATGGCTCCAACCCCCCCCAAACCAACCCCCACCTCTCTCTCTCTCTCTCTCTCTCTCTCTCTCTCTCTCTCTCTCTCTCTCTCTCCCTCCCTCCCTCCCTCCCTCCCTCCCTCCCTCCCTCTCTCTCTCTCTCTCTCTCTCTCTCTCTCTCCCGATCCAGGGAGATGTCGAGATGAATGGCTTATTAGCCTAATCAGGTCAGCAAGTATGGAGGGAAAGGAAAATGAAATGGTTGTAACTGGGTGGCATAAGAACCGCCAAAATATTGGGACAAGTGGCGTAAAAAACCGCGAAATCGTGGGACAAGTGGCGTAAAAAACCGCGAAATCGTGGGACAAGTGGCGTAAAAAACCGCGAAATCCTGGGACAAGTGGCGTAAAAAACCGCGAAATCGTGGGACAAGTGGCGTAAAAAACCGCGAAATCGTGGGACAAGTGGCGTAAAAAACCGCGAAATCGTGGGACAAGTGGCGTAAAAAACAGCGAAATCGTGGGACAAGTGGCGTAAAAAACAGCGAAATCGTGGGACAAGTGGCGTAAAAACCGCGAAATCCTGGGACAAGTGGCGTAAGAACCGCGACAAATGACGCATCTGCGTATTCCCCCGAAACTGAAGATGTCGAATGTTTAAAATCCTCCGATGAAGACTTCTGGCCACACAGAACCGCATGCTCCTCCCGCGAGTGGTTGCCGAACCCTTTGTTTACCACATCCCGAGATCAGCTGTACAGAATAACTTGTGGGACTCTTAACGTAACTACCCAGATTCAAAGTTAAAGCACACACACGTCACACACACACACACACACACACACACACACACACACGCACACACACACGTCACACACACACGTCACACACACACGTCACACACACACACGCACACACATACGTACTGGAATATCTCACTCACAGCCTAACCCCATGAAGAAGCGACGTGTTGGCGTCAACAAACAGGACGACGAGTAGGAGAAGACCAGAGTTGACGAAACCCCCCCTCTCGGTCAGGATACCTCATCATTATTCAACGTTGAGGCCGGTCGAAACGAGAAGGGCCCAGCCACCGAGCCCGTTCGTCGGGATTTTCACTCTTAACGACGTCGATACTTTCACCTTCCTCCGCCGTTCATCCCTCGGTCGTCTTACGTGCGCACGGCGAGTGGACGTCCTCCTGGCCGCTGGCTGTATCCTGGCGGACAACGCCCACACGACACCCGACCGATGCGTCGTCAGGTACAGCGAGCCATCCTGTGGGGGAGGCGACTCTGTCCTCCTGCACCGTCAGGTGTGATTCACTGTCCGCATGCGGCACTTAGACTGTGGGTGTTGTGGTGCCTCCAGTGGGTGCTGCAGCACCCAGAGTTGCTCCTGTGGTGTCTTAAAGAGTGGCATCCATGACAGCTAGTGTGTATCCATCCACTGGTTTGTTCCACTTGGAACATTTTGAACTCCTTTGCTTGTGGATGCGTATTTGATTCTAGATGAGGCGTATTTCCTGCTTTGATGATGATGCTTGTTTTACTGTTCAGTAATGCGCGTTTCCTGCCTGCTGATTAAGTTTTCCAGCTTGTAGACACGTATTTCCTGCTTGCTGACACGTATTTCTTGCTGGCTGACACGTGTTTTC
Source organism: Panulirus ornatus (assembly GCF_036320965.1). NCBI lineage: Eukaryota > Metazoa > Arthropoda > Malacostraca > Decapoda > Palinuridae > Panulirus > Panulirus ornatus. The sequence goes on along the minus strand of NC_092266.1, from coordinate 25,601,148 downwards.
TGCTGGCTGACACGTATTTTCTGCTGCCTGACACATTTCCTGCATGCTGACACGTAATTTCTGCTGGCTGACACGTAATTTCTGCTGGCTGACACGTATTTCCTGCATGCTGACACGTATTTTCTGCTGGCTGACACGTATTTCCTGCTGGCTGACACGTATTTTCTGCTGGCTGACACGTATTTTCTGCTGGCTGACACGTATTTCCTGCATGTTGACACGTATTTTCTGCTGGCTGACACGTATTTACTGCTTGCTGACACGTACTTTTCTGCTGGCTGACACGTATTTATTGCTTGCTGACTCGCATTTTCTGCTGGCTGACACGTATTTTCTGCATGCTGACACGTAATTTCTGCATGCCGACACGTATTTCCTGCATGCTGACACGT